>NC_061093.1:21849220-21864220 GCF_015104395.2 Macrobrachium nipponense | reverse complement strand
AGTTTCCCATATGATTGAAATGTAATCCATTTCTTCTGATTGGTGTCGTATATTTATTTCCAAATCTCTTTATTTTTTTACTTGTTCGAAATCACAATATGCTTTACCTTACTCCCAAATTGATGATGTTTTCTCTAGAGAGAAAGAAGGATCTTCAGTAAGAATACGGTCAGCAATATATATATATATATATATATATATATATATATAGTATATATATATATATATATATATATATATATATATACCTTTTCGTATTTGATATGTGTTATTTATTGTCATGTTTACTTTTTTACTCTTGTCATTTTCTGTGTGTAATGAATCTTGTCTTTGCCACTTTGATATCATTATTGGATGTATCTTGTCTTATACACACACTTTATCATGCAAGAATGGCACCGGTTTATAGGATTTTCCATAGAATGTTATTTACCTCTATACTACTACTTCTACTATTATTTACTGCTTGCTTGAAGGATTCAGAGGCTCTGATGTGCCTTTAGACCTAGACCGAAGAATGTCTCACTTATAGTAATAGAATAGTCCTTTTGATTTCTCGATTTTTGTATATACACATGAAGAGGCCTAAAGCTAGCATACCATTTTTTTTTCATTCAGAATGTGTTGCTTGGTCACTGCATAGGCCTATGTAGATGCATCATCACATGTTCTCTCTCTCTCCCCCCAAAACACTCCCTTACCTCCGGCGAAAGGTTGCAGCAGTACCAGCTATAAATATTCATGCACACTGTTGGTGGTGTAGGCCTACCGAAGAGAGTCCGAGATGTACAACTGATTTAACATGTACCATTTCTCTCCTTATTTGCCGCCTAGACATTGGTAAAAAGGATCCCGGATGTGAGTAACTTGTCAGATCATATTAGCAACCCCTCCAGTTTTGTGACACTGGCACTCTATCTCTCTGCTTTCGGCACTCATTTTGGCACTCTTGAAAGGAGCGAGGGACACTTAACGAATACAATAAGGAAGGAGGGATCAGGGTAATTTTATTATTAAACCTGTATTGCTAATATCTTGTTTTGGCTTTTAATTGCAACGCGATTTTGTGGAAGCCAAATGGAACCTTATGGCTTCGTTTGTTTGAAAACCACTAGAGGAATTTATTTCATTGTCAGAGGGACCTTATTTACTCAGTTATACGAGCTAGTTGTTAGGTTACTGGTATTAATAGTTACCTGTGATTACCTGCGTAATTGAATGATATAGAAGGTACTAGGAATTTGTTAAGATTAATATAAGACAATAGGTTATGGTAGGCCGGATATTGTAAAAATAAGGCCCAAAATAAAGAAGATATTAGTACTTTTTGTTGATGAATGAATTTTGTTTATATATATATATATATATATAATATATATATATAATAATAATATATATAAAGGAAAATAAACAAACTCATCGACAAAAAAATCAAGTCTTAGATGCTAACAGTCCTTACCTAGACAACAAATTGTAAATTAATAAAATAAATACAAAACCAGATAATATTTACCTCGCTACCTTTAATATTGACATAGTGTTTACTTTCATGACCTCAGCAAATGCAGTTTACTATGTTAGGACTATTATTTAGTTATTTATGGTCATTTAGTTATTATTTAGGTATTTAGCTGGGTTTTCTGTAGTTATTAGTTCAGTTAACGCCGCATATCACTCGCCATCACAGCACCGTAATTCGTTCACTTTCGTAATACGTAGTTTAGTGGTAGAAGGAACCACTCACGCACCGTAGTCAGGTGGGCTTAATTAGGGTTCTCAGGTAGGGCAGGCCTTCTGTAGATTCTGATTATATACATATAAAGACAAAACCTACGAAGGACAGTGAATCAATGGGGTACCGCTGCATGGCCTTTCGACTCTGCTCAGTAAAGGACATGAAGTCGAAAGGCCTCGAAGCCGCACTCCATTGTTGCACTTTCCTTCGTGGATTTTGTCTTCATATATATATATATATATATATATATAATATATATATATATATATATAATTAAAATTCAGTAGCAAGATATATATATATATATATATATATATATATTATATATATATATATATATATTATATATATATATATAAAAATTCAGTAGCAAGCAAGATTGCAAGCATTAAGCTAGGCAGACTTATTTTAAGCGCTGGTCCTGATGATTTCCAGATAAAATTCCATAACTAAATAGAATTAGAAGAAGAGAGCTGATCCTAATTTGATATGTTTTATCACTTGAAATCTCACCTGTGAGCTTAAATGCTGAAAAACACAATGGGACGTCCTCCTATTCAGCACCATAGATTAGCTTAGCTTAGCAGCAGTTGCCTGCAATGAGTTGCCTTAAGCACAGAACGACTGCGCTGGCTGGCCCCAGGCTTTTTTTGGCAGAGCTGTCATATTAAAGATTGTCTACATATATTTATATATATATGTATATATATGGCTGTGGCAGATTTTGTCTCTGTGTCTGTCCGTCTGTCTGTCTGTCTGTCTGTTAGCTTTTTATTCCCCATGTTTCTCTACGACAGAATACTTGTCAGTGAGCTATTTCGCTTGATTGCAAGTCAGTCTCTCTCTCTCTCTCTCTCTCTCTCTCTCTCTCTCTCTCTCTCTCTCTGTTATTCAACTCCCAGCTGCTCCCATATATTCTGCTGAAGCCAGTGTAATGTGTGCCACCCCCCCCCCCCCTACGCCCCCGGCCCAACTGTATTTGCCAAAGACAAAAACATTTATGACAAATAAAATTCCCCAGCCCCCTGCAGTTGTTTAAATTATTTGTTGTTAAATGTTACGTGTGATTTTTGCTCAGAACCAAAAATTTAAAAAAATTATTTTTTGCTAAAAAAATGTACATAGAATTTATTTTGAATTGTTAGTGTTTACTTTTTTTTGTCTTGGAAATTATGATTTAAAAAATGTAAATAGAATTTATTTTTTAATTGTTAGTATTTTTTTTGTCTTGGGAATTGTGATGTGATAATTTCGAGTGGTATATTTGTAGGAAAATGTTCAGTTTATTTTTTTTAATTGAATTATGAAGGATCAGAATCCAATTTTCGTTGCAGTGTATCTCTGTTTGATTAATTTTGTTTTGTGGTATATATACCTTGTGTTTTCGTTGTTTGTGAAGTGGAAATGATTTGGTTTTGTGTTGAATTAGTTTGTTTTTCTATGTAAATAATTATACATATATATATATATATATATATATATATTATATATATATATATATATACATACACTTATATATATTCATACATATGTATATAGTAGATATAGATTTTATATATACACGTATATCATGCATCATATATATATAATATTATATATAATATATATATATATATATATATTACACATCTACATACATATATGCATATATATATGCATAATATTTATCTATATATATATATATATATATATATATATTACTACATATATATATATATATATATATATATAGATATATATATATATAAGATATATATATGTATGTATTATCTTAATACAGTATACATCACAGATGTTGTTAAATGTATAATAACTATGTAATTACATTTTCCGCAACATATTACTAGTATCTCATGGGACAGGAAGTGGTACGTATTAACATGTTAATTGTGAATTTGATGGGTATTACTGCTTAAAACAATTACATTATCAGCTCTTGGCTGAGCAGTAATGCTGAGTAGCATTGTTGTTGAATTTATATATTTCATTAACGGGTGTAATTATGTAAGTAATATTGTCTTCTCTTATTTTTATTTGCAGTATGAATTTCATGTGTCCATGTTTCATATCCATGTTCCAGGTGAATCTTCTTCTAAACTGATATTTCTAATATGTAACTTAAATGTTCTTTTTCGAATATTCATCCTTCAAATATTTCACATTATATTGATCTTTATTATTGACTTTGTTTATGAAGGTTTACTTCTAAAATGTTCACATTTTCATCAGACACATAATTTATGTATAAGAAAACCTATTTCACAGTGGTATCTTAACCAGGAGAGAAATTCCCTTATGGGCGAATTTCAGAGGTGGGGGGGGGGGGGGGGAGAGAATTGTGACCACATATTGGCAGGATCAAACTGGCTCCAGGACTGCACAAAACGCAGTGTAAATCGGTCCGCACTCCTGAGAGGTCACGCTGGGCTATCTCTCCGCTAGCTTGTGTGTTTGTGTTACTATTTTGTTTCATATTATTGGAAATGTACCTTTTAAGGCAGACAATTTTGGAAAAGGGGTGGGTGAAGGGATGACATTCTGACATATGGTGAAAAGATTTGTTTTTATTAATATTATTGTTATATTTGGATGATGAAACATAGTCATATGAACAAGCTAACAAAAGGAGCTATTGACTTGAAATTCAAGCTTCCAAAGAATATGGTACGTTCGTAAGTAGTACGTAAGATGAGGTAAATGGAAATACAGAAAGAAGAGAGACCACTTATTAAAAAAAATGATAAATTAACAAAATTAAAAATGTATTAAAATGCAAGTAGAATAGTATTAGGATTTGTCTCCCAAATGTCCATACAGCCATCATTCAAACATTCCAGACTCAATTGATCCTCTATCGGTGATTTATGCGTCTAAAAGGCGCATTTACTAAATGCACATCTCGATAGCAAACTGACTGCGAAGCAATCAGCCATTAAAAGCATAAATGAAGCCATCGTGTTTTGAAGACCGAGAGGTGGGTTTACGTACTTGTATTTTTTGTTGTTGCGATTGCTGTTTTAAATCGGTGCATTGAATGTCAAGGTCATTTGGTTTATAGAAACAAATGGCGCGGTCTATCGTTGTACAACGTTGCGAGCAGACGTCCCATTCAGCTCAGGGCTGCTTTGTTCCATTGATCGAGTGGCGCGGAATGAGCATTTTGTTGTTTTCAAAGTGGCAGACTGCAGTATGTCATCGTTTGTCTTATTTCACAGAGAGAGAGAGAGAGAGAGAGAGAGAGAGAGAGAGGAGTGTTTCATCGCAGCCGGACATAAAGGCAAACGCGTATAAAGAGAAAACGCGTTACTCCGGATCGCGTATCCGTTAAGTAATGACGCCATTTGTATGCTCGCTCAAATTCGGCTGTTCCCCATTCGCTTACTTCGATGGCATTCCGCTATTCCGCATCCATTCGTTCTCTTTGTGTGTGGACCCCCTTGGTTGTTATTTCTCTCTCTCTCTCTCTCTCTCTCTCTCTCTCTCTCTCTCTCCATGAAGATGAATACTATGTAGTACTTTGTTCTCAACTCTCTCCGGTCTGTTTAACTTTTACTTGTTTTTTGAAGGAAAGTTTTGTCCTTGGCGTTGTTTTTTTATCTTTTTTTTTTGAGGTGTGAATTAAATTTTTTTTTTTTTTTTTTTTTTTTTTTTTTTTTTTTTTGCAGTTGGGTACGTATTTTATTTTGGAATTAAGTAAGTCTTACTTACTTAATTTGTCATCTTTATTTGTCAAATTATTGATGTGAACTCGCTAAAACGTTAGCGAGAGGAAGCTTTTGAATGTTTATATTTAAAAATCATATGTTGTGAGTTTTAAGTGAGGGTTTTTGAAGTTTTCATTTCTTTCCTATTTACTCCTCCTTCTTCCCTCTATCCTTACATCTATCCATCTCTTACTCCATACGGAAGACATCCATAACTGCAATCTGTTAGATTACTTTTGCCCGTTTACTATGTTATTTTGTGTGTCGTTTTCACTTTGGAGATTATTGATATATTAATATAATAAGGTGTAATTGTTTTATATAACTTGTAAATTTATTTTGATTTTCTCTCTCTCTCTCTCTCTCTCTCTCTCTCTCTCTCTCTCTCTCTCTCTCTCTCTCTCTGCATATAAAACGACGTGCAATAGTTTTGGATTTATTGAAACACGCTCGCTCTTACGTACCCAACAAGCTTGAAGAGCGTATGCGTAAGTGTATATATATACGTATGTTATGTACGAATGTCTGAGTCATAACTATACTGCAGGCTTCACCTCGAGTTAAAGCTGTAAACAGAGCCATGTTCCTTGGAATAGTTGGGAAATGGAAATGTGACGTTGTTTTTCAGACTCTGCCTCAGTCCCTGTCGGTTATATTTATTAATTGCATTTCAAGATTTTTTTTTGAGATGGCTTTGTCTGTCCGTCCGCACTTTTTCTGTCCGGCCTCAGATCTTAAAAACTACTGAGATCTTAAAAACTACTGAGATCTTAAAAACTACTGAGACCTTAAAAACTACTGAGACCTTAAAAACTACTGAGATCTTAAAAACTACTGAGACCTTAAAAACTACTGAGATCTTAAAAACTACTGAGATCTTAAAAACTACTGAGATCTTAAAAACTACTGAGGCATGACTGCTACAAATGGGTATGTTGATCACCCACCCTCCAGTCATCAAACATGCCATGCAGCCATCTAGCATCTGCGGTTTGCATTTTATTTAAGGTTAGAGTTAGCCATAATCGTGCTTCTGGCAACGATGTAGGGCAGGCCACCGCCAGGCCGTGGTTGAAGTTTGGTGGGTCGCGGCTACAGCATTTTACCGAGACCACCGAAAGAGATATCTATTTTTGGTGGCCTTGATTATACGCTGTATAGGAAATTCGATTGCGTCGAAGAAACTTGTTTTTGTGGTAGTTTCTCTGTGGTAATGCTGTTTATGTCATGCCACGTCTTGCGGTTGTTTACCTGGTAAGTCTCAATACGTTCTGAGACAGCTGTTTTTCGTTTCTTAGTGTTTTGCAGTATTTTTGGCCTTTTACTTACTTTTTTATTGTTTATTAATTTGATTTTTTTATTTTTTTTTTATTTTCTGATAACTAGTCTCGTCCTTTTGTATTTCCTGGTACCTTCTCTCTCGTCCTTCAAATGGACACCATATTCTTTGCAAACTAGAATTTCAAGACAGTGACCCCTGTGGGGTTGTTCCTTATGAGTAGAGTTCATCTTCTGGATAATAATGATAACTGAAAAAATAATAATAATAACAATATTAATGACAATAATAACAATTCTGCTGATTTTTGCCTTTATATCAATGTTATTGTTAATGGGATAGTTTTCCTGATAACTTTACATAAGATTATTGTGTTTAAACACTTTCATTATTAATATTGTTATTTGTGTTTTTTCCTCGTATTGAGAATGAAGAGGCTTATCTTCGAACTTCTAGACGGTACGAAACGTCCACACAAGTGGGACTTGGAGTCTCGATCCTCTGGCACATTGCCATAATAAGTCATCACCATGGCATTCAAATTTACTCTTTATTGAATTCTGTGACGTGAAGGTCATTCGAGGCTTACGGAGGTTTTGATTGGTAATTACCACGGAGCGTAAGACGCCGTTGGCACAGAAGCCCCGAGCGAAGGTCCACTTTTCGGATCCAAGGTCGAGCAAATGAAGATTTGTTGTAACTCAAATCCGGACGAGCCCCAGAATGGATATTGTCGCTTTCTTCCTTTCTGGACGCCGTGTGGCTTGGGTCGATCGTAGAACAATGACGACTTGACGGGATAATTCTTGGGTCATGTTTTCTTAATACAATATCTCTCTCTCTCTCTCTCTCTCTCTCTCTCTCTCTCTCTCTCTCTCTCTCTCTCTCTCTCTCTCTCTCTCTCTCTCTCTCTCTCTTTCAGTTTATTCAGCGACTGACAATGGAGTAAAACAACAGTCTTTATTCTGAGCCCACAAATTCTTGTCCGGCTATTGGTTTGAAAGTAACATAAATGAGAGAGAGAGAGAGAGAGAGAGATTAAATGACTTCGAAATCTCCAATTCAGAGGAACATAAGAGTACATTAGCCATTTGTATTCATTTCCAAATTCAGTGAGAGAGAGAGAGAGAGAGAGAGAGAGAGAGAGAGAGAGAGAGAGAGAGAGAGAGAGTTCCCCTAGTGGCGGGCTCATTTTCACGCCGAAATTGTATGCCATTATTATACAGGGACCTCAATTCAGGTAACCTGAACTTAACCGTCCCTAACCTGTAGGGGCCATGTTTAAATGGGTCGCCGTCAGCTAGGTTCTTCCACCTTGTGGTTTTTGGTACCTTTGGATTTTAGTATTGTTTCTCACTAAGTACAGTTTTCCCGCTGTGTAGAGTATATTACTCATATGGGAAGGGCTTTGTAATTGTGTGTAAGGTCGAGGTGTATTTTCTTCAGAATGTTTGTGCTGTTTTATGTACACAAACACTCATTCATACCCATATGATATATATATATATATATATGTATATATATATATATATATATATATATATATGTGTGTGTGTGTGTGTGTGTGTGTGTGTGTGTGTGTGTGTATGTATGTATGTATATGTATATGTGTATATGTATAGATAGATAACGTGTATGTGTGTGTGCTATATGCATTTTTGTAAGAATGTAATATATGGTTATATAGCTCGTTAAGTAATGTTGCTGGGAATACTTAAAAAAATATATTTTAAGCCCATTGTTTTATGTTATACACACATAAATACACACACACATGTATATATACCCTATTTAATTTTCTTTTATTTTTCTTTATAAAACAACGATAACCCATGGTATTATCCAAACATCTTATAAAGACTGATTTTTATTCAGCATCCTCTAATTAATATTCAGGTTATAGGACTAACCCCCGGGGTCGATGCCCCCTGAAAGGCAAGTTTAATTGAGGTGTCGTCAACCCGTACGGCACCGCCCTTTTCTCCTTCTCCTTCTTCCTCTTCTTCACACACGCCCACGCCTCCAGAGAGAGCACTTCCTTCCTCGGGTGTCACCCGCCCTCACCCTCGACGCCCGACAGGTAGGATTCTGCTGCAGCTGTTGGTGTTTCCCGTTTTCTTTTTTCCTCGTTATCATCGTTTCTCTTTTTATTTTTATTTTATTTCGGATAATTTCTCTCGAAAGAGAACAATTTACATTAATTTCTAACTCACATCGGGATCGAACCCAGGGCGCTAGCAGTTGACATCCTGGCCGTTCACTTGAGAGGCCGGGGTTCGATCCTGATGTGAGTCAGAAATTTGTTTCTGTGAAATAAGTAAATACGTAAATACTTACGTTACTTATTCACGTATGTATGGATATATGTATGAATGTGTTCGTTGTATATATATATTAATATTAATACAATATTATCTATATATATATTATATATATATATATATACACACACCATATTATGTACATTATACAGTATATATACATATATGTGTGTATGTCTGCATATATGTATGTATGTATGGTATGTGTGTCTTCATCGTCCACCGTACTGTAATTGTTTTTCTTTTGCTGATCTCTTTTCTTAAAACTTATTATCTCACTATCTTCATCCTTTTCTGTGTATCAAGAGTCCACTCATATTATTAATTCCTCAATGTCTCTCTTCGTTTTCGATTTATTTATTATTTATTTAATTTTTTTTTTCGTCATCTTATCTCAAAGCAGTCCGTCATTTCTTGAACTCTTCATGCACGAAATTCCATCTAATCTTTTTCTCTATAACTTCTCATTTATTGCTCTTTCTAATATACACCCTCTCTTCTCCTTATTCATTCTCCATCTTTCTCTCTTCTTATTCATTCTCCATCATTCTCTCTTCTCCTTATTACTTCTCCATCTTTAATTATTTTCTCTACAAATTTATCTATCCATCTTCATATAACTCCTTCATATTCCATCCTCATAAACCCGTACCATCTGATAATTCCCCTGTCCTTGTATTTTTCCTCCGCCATCGTGTTCCTCCCTCATTATCACATTATCTTCTGTGTAATCTTTCATCATCCTCCCCTTCCTCTTCCTCCCAGTCATCTCTCTCTTCCCCCCTCCACCCCCCTCCCCCCTCCCCCCTGTATCTACATTTCTACAGATCCTCTTTTTAACACCCATAAGCAGCTCGTTCACTGAGCCCTCTTAAAATCCACTAATGTGTCAGAACTGGCGAAATGGAGACGCCTTCATTCTCTCTCTCTCTCTCTCTCTCTCTCTCTCTCTCTCTCTCTCTCTCTCTCAATGCTTCCTCGGTAAGATAATTAAGGGGCTCATACTGAGACCTTTCTCTTTAGATAAATGTATGCAAATCGTTTATAATTGGCCATTAATATGAGGACTCTCTCTCTCTCTCTCTCTCTCTCTCTCTCTCTCTCTCTCTCTCTCTCTGTCGGCGTTCTATTCTCGAAGCGGACGATAGAACTCTTTCCCTATATTTGAGTATGTATCTGTTAACGTAGACAGTTATATCTGTAAAATGTTGTTAAGTGACTTTTGTGGATCACATATATGGAAGAGAGAGAGAGAGAGAGAGAGAGAGAGAGAGAACAGAAAACTAACAGACGTTGGTGATGTACTGCCTCGCCAAAATGTATAGACCAACAAAATGAAAGCGCTTCTTTGAGGGTATTCCTCGGCTCTCTCTCTCTCTCTCTCTCTCTCTCTCTCTCTCTCTCTCTCTCTCTCTCAGAATTTCACCTCTTCCAGCCCATAATCCTCGCCTAGGCAAATTGCACCTCAGTCGCCTATCCAACGGCGGTTTTTATTATCCATTTACCCGTGTCTTGAGTGTTGTTGGGATTCGAGATGGCCTGTAGGTTGTTATAAGCTGAATTATAAATTCAATTATAAATTCATTCACTTCGTTTTAAGTGTTAATTCTCGCGGCCGGTATTGGTTCTCGAGGGACTTACAGATACTTGGAGGAAGGTGGGATCAGGGTATGTTTTGCAGGGGATTTTGAAGTTGTAATGGGAGATTCAGGCCAAGATGTATGTTTCGTGTTTTTTGGAGAGAGAAAGAGAGAGAGAATTTTTAGGCATGTATATTTTATTTTCACCGAGTCGTGCTTTGAAAATAGAGATATTAGAGAGAGACTTTTCAGACATGAATATTTTATTCATCCTTCGTGCATAGAGAGAGTATTTTACACTCCATTCATAATTCAGAGAGAGATAGAGAAAAATTTTTAGGCATGGTTATATTTTATTTTACCCAGTCGTGCGTTTGAAAAAAGAGGAGAGGAAGAGAGGAAGAAATCTTTTAGACATGGATATTTTACTTACATTCCATCCGTGCATGAGAGAGATAATTTACTTACACTCCATTCATACATGAGAGAGAGAGAGAGAGAGAGAGAGAGAGAGAGAGAGAGAGAGAGAGAGAGAGAGAAGAATATTTTATTTTTGCCCAGTACACGAATTTAGAAAATGACATTTATCCCTTTGGCTGCATTCTTTGTTTATTCAGTGCACGAATGCCGAAGAAAGGCAATTCACGAATCTCTCAGTGGACCCATTGGACAAAACAAAAACCGCCTCATTTGCCCTCCCAGTTGTGCTTGGAGAAACAGCACTCGGCTGCAGAATGGGAGTATTGTCTCTCGTTTTAACCAGTAAGGAAGGTGCCCCACGGGGTTCTCTGATATTGTTCCTGTATTCTGATACTTGGGGCAAAATGGTACTCTTGTTGCTCGTTCGTTTTAGTTATTTTTTTTTTCTTAGGATAGTTTGGGCATTGAGAAACTGTTTATCTCTTGTTGCTTGCTACTTGCTATTTGTTAGTTGCTAGCTGCTATTGCTAGTTGCTTTGGGATGTGTCGCAATTTCCGACGTGTGATTGATGCACGGTCGGTCATTATCTGTTTAGCCTTATTATTTTCGTTTGGTGATTTCTGAAGCACGGAATCGTTAGTTAAATAAGTCGTGGCTCATCCAGGCTTGAAATGGCAGTGGTTGTAACTTAATTTTATATTTGTTTCTTTAAGTTTTCTGCTTCTTATGTTTCTTATATGAGTTCCATATTGGTGTTAGTTTTCAATAAAAGGAAACTTCTTTTTTCTGTCCGCCCTCAGATCTTAAAAACTACTGGGGCTTTAGGGCTGCAAATTGGCATGTTGGTCATCCACCTTCCAATCATCCAACATACCAAATTGCAGCCCTTTAGCCTCATTATTTTTTATTTTTTATTTAAGGTTAAAATTAGCCGTAATCGAACTTCTGCCAACGCAACAACACAGGCCACCACGGCCGGCTACGAGTTTCATGGGCCGGGGCTCATACAAGATTATACCGAGACCACCGAAAGATAGATTTATTTTCTGTGAGATTGATTATAAGCCGTACAGAAAACTCGATTGCTCCGAAGAAACTTCGACGCATTGAGTCAGATAATCCCTCCCGCCGTTGCGTTGCCCTGCCAATAGAGTTAATCAGTCCGCCATTCGTTTTATAAATGTTAAGATCCTTTGACTTGTTGACATTTCTTAGTTGCTTTAGATTTAGATTTAGATGTTTATTTTTTATATGTATTCAGTGGATTGTACAGCAATGAATTCACATACGAAGAACATAGGCAACAACAACAACAACAACATAAGCAGCAGGAACAACAGGGCTTCCCTTTCGAAAGCCGTACCTGAATATGGGAGAGAGAGAGAGGGTAACGGGTTTCAAGTGAACAATAGGCAGTATTTTAACTCTATCCATTCCTATCGGATGAGTTTGTTCGAGGGTAAGAGAGATGCTTGCCTAGACCACAAAGACTTCTTTTCCATCACGGGTATCGGAGCGACGTTGGTTTACCGGTTTTCTGGAATCGTTTGAATGCTTCAGATAGAGTTATCTAGTTACGTGGAGCGTTTTCAGCGTTTAGTATGAGTAACATGCTGAAATATATAATGTTTGTCATTGTAGCAGCCACATTGCTATATTAGCTTCTCTAATTCCTCACACTTTTCCGATGCGCTTGTCACTACAAAGCCTTATATGCAATTGCAAGAATATCTAGTCATTCTGATGTCCTTCATATCCTTGGATTTGGGTCTTAGGCCTTGTAGAGACAAGCGTATCCGAAAAGAGTGAAGAATTCGAGAAGTTAAGAGGGCATTGTGGGTTTTAAATAATCGCATACGTATCCGGTAAAAAAGTGACCAGTAGATTCTGTATTTGTAGCATGTCTATGCAGTTCAACACGAGATTTTAATCTAGAATGAAATCGCAGAGCAAGAAAAGTTTCATTTGTCTGGCTTCTCTGTGAAGCGTCGCCAGAGTAAACGTGTTCTTGCTACCAAGAACTTTGATGTAGTCTTGAATATAGGTAAAGATTCTGACTTAGTGTCTGTTGTTTTGTATGAGTAATATATGTTAGAAATATAACCTATTTACCAAGAACTTTGATGTAGTCTTGAATATTGGTAAAATTTTCACGTAGTGTCTGTTGCTTTGTATGAGTAATTCGTGTTAGAAATAGAACCTATTTATGCAGCTCATCGCAAGGTCTTGATCTAGATGATATCACAAAGCTAGAAAAAGTGTTGGATGCCGAATCACAGAGAACGGAGAAAGACGGACGAGAACAGGTGAGGAATAGAAGGAGAAGCTCTCCTGACATCGGATCCTCCTTGGAGGAGGAGGAGGAGGAGGAGGACTTGAGAAGGATGTTGAGTCGCCCTCGAACGCCCAGAAAGAGAGCGGCGAGGGGCCGGGGTGGGTGGGGGAAGTAAAACAATGTTATCAGGTTAGATTTGATCGCAGGTTGCAGGGTTCGAGGGAGAGACTGCGGTGCTCTTTCGTCGCTGGAGGTCACCTAACAACAATGCGATCAACGTGGCTGATGAAGTCGCTGTGATGTGAATGTGGATTTTCGTTATTTGAATTAGTTTTTATACTCGACTTTGGTTTCGTTTTCCATTGCTTGCTTTGGTGTGTATCGGGTCTGTTTGTTAGCGAGTTCATCTCATGAAGCATCATTTTATTTTGATCTTTGAGTTTTTGGAAACTTTTAAAATGGATGAATAATTAGAAAAGCATTTTATATTCATGGGAGTTTATATGTGTTATACATGCATTATTATATACATATTTGTACAGATACACAATGTAGAAACTTGAAAATACCACACACATCTTCCGATATCCCAGCAGTATCAAGGAATGACGAGGATATGCACACCACAAGCGTTCAACAATAACTTCTTGTTACTAGTTGGAGTAGTTCTACAGAACTCCACACGACTTACTCCTTAGGCGCCCCCCCGCCCCCCCCCCCACCTTTCTTACACCCCCACCCCCACCCCCCAGACGCACGGAAGATAGTCATACACTCATACCTTCTAAGAGTGTGTACTGGCTCACCCTCTTGACATTGAACTGGCTGGATGATGAGGTTGTGGCTGAAGTGCTTTCAGGAGACGTTTGTTTGTGTTTGTGTTTGTGTATTTGCGTGCGTGTTTGTTTTTTAATGCGCCCTTGTTTTCGTGAGGTCTGGCACACACACAGAGTGAGAAAGAGTGGTGAGAGAGAGTGAGAAGAACCTGTGTGTGTGTGTGTGTGTGTGTGTGTGTGTGTGAGCTTGAATTAAACCAGACATTGCTTTAAGGTACTTTTAAATTTTTTTATATCTGTGAAATTCTGTAGATTCTTTTGAGGTCCAAGACATCATCATCAATAACATTATTATTATTATTATTATTATTATTATTATTATTATTATTATTATTATTATTATTAGATGTATTATTTACCCGTATCAGTGACCTTCAATCAACAGTGGACAAATGGTTCAGAACGCCAGATAACATATGCGCTCAGTACCCGCAGGTATTGATCTCCGAGGAAAAATTTCAATCCTTGTATTTAATTCCATGTTTCTGAAGGGAAGGACAAAACCTCATTAAATTTCATGGAATGAAGAAATTCCGATAGCTTAAAGCATATTTAGTTGCAGTATATATTATGTATCCTCCATTTTTGCATAAACACGTTCACGGGTACGTATTTATTTGTATGCATGTGTATTATGTATCATGTCTACACACATTCATTTACACTAGTGACCGACGTGGGAAAGCCCGTAGTCATTCAAAACGCGTTCTCTCTCTCTCTCTCTCTCTCTTCTCTCTCTCTCTGTGGGCGGCTGTCACGTTGTTATTATGTGACGTCACTCAGGTGTGATGTCGCGCACCTGTTGCCTTTTCTTGATCCGGAAATCCGCGAAGTGGGACTTCGTAGGAG
>NC_061093.1:21839220-21844220 GCF_015104395.2 Macrobrachium nipponense | reverse complement strand
GCGATGCAATGCACAGACCCGAGATGCAATATGCACAGCGGGTCTGTTGTGACTGACTGGCTGCTCGTGCGTGTCGGAATAAATACGTTCGTTGCCGGGGTTGTTTTTCGTGATTTGCAGTTAAGTGTTCTTTTTTGCATTTAAGTGTTCAGTTTGCATTTGGGCGTTCTCTTTGCATTTAGTTGGTATTTCGCATTTAAGCGTCTTTTTTTGCGTTTGAGCGTGTCTTGTCTATTTAAGGTTTTTTTGCGTTTAAACGTGTCTTGTATATATAAGGTTTTTACGTTAAAACTTCTTTATATTTAATTTTTTTTTGCGTTTAGTTAAACGTGTTCTGTATATTTAATTTTTTATTTTTTTTTTTTTTTTGCGTATAGGCGTGTTTTGTATATTTTAAGTTTTTTTGGCGTTTAAACGTGTTTTGTATATTTAACGTTTTTATTTTGCGTTCAAGCATTCTCTTATATGTATGCTTTAAGCATTCATTTTCTATGTATATTCTAAGCATTCCTTTATTTGTACATTTTAAGCATTCTTTATATGTATGCTTTAAGCATTCATTTCTTTATATATTCTAAGCATTCCTTTATTTGTACATTTTAAGCATTCTCTTATATGTATGCTTTAAGCATTCATTTTCTATGTATATTCTAAGCATTCCTTTATTTGTACATTTTAAGCTTTCATTTACATATACTTTAAGCATTCATTCCTATGTATATTCTAAGCATTTTTAAATGTATATTTTAAGCATTCTTTTATATGTATGCTTCAAGAATTCATTTCTATATATATTCTAAGCACTTTTAAATGTATATTTTAAGCATTCTCTGATATGTATATTTTAAGCATTCTCTTATATGTATGCTTTAAGAATTAATTTACATGTATATTTTACTGAGGGAATTTTAAGGGCGATCGAATGCATGCCGTTGGACCAGACATTTCAGAGCCAGTCTTGTCGACCAAGGCGGAAGACTTGTTCCGGTTGGATAATTTGAGCATCTTTGGGCGCCCTTCGGTGAAAGGCTGTACATTATTTATGGAGTAATGGTTTGATAATTTCATTTCATATTTATCTGACTAAGGAAAGCTGTGCTGATCTCCGTTCGTATTCGTCTAGGTCGCCTTTTATTTATTTATTATTTATTATTTTTTTTTCGGGGGGCGGGGTGTTGGTTTGAGCAGGCTCACATGAGTCATGTCATAGATTAGTGGTTTTGATCGTATTCGCTTTTCTTTGATATTTCTCTTTTGTAGTTTTTATTTTTTTCCTTTATTTTAACCATTTGTTTTTCGTTGTTCTGCTTTCTTTATTGGGCCCCTTAGGCTTTTAGTATAACATTTCTCTTTTTCTAACCAAACTTTTAGCTTAGCTGCTGCTGCTGCTGTTGCTAATAATAGTAATATTAAATAATAATAAAACTCTTGCCAATAGAGGAAGCGAAGATTAGGCCTACGAAGCCTTCATCATTCTGTATAATTCACTTTTTTTTTGTATGATCATCATTGATTCCGTGTCATTTATGTTCCGTTGGTACCAGATGGTACTGGATTTTTTTTATGAGCGTTTTAGATGTCATCCCTTGGAGCGAATCTCCTACATGATCAGTCGATTGGACTATGAGCAAATTACACTGTAAGTGGATGGCATTTCCTTGAATTTTTTCACACGTTCGATATATATATATATATATATATATATATATATATATATATATATATATATATATATATATAGTTAGTATATATTTCATTAAGGGTCAGACCAGGATTACGATGAGATGATGATTTTCAAGTTTATTCCGACGTTTCGTAAATCGTATTTACATCTGGGATTTCTGCTGGTTCAAAGAAATATATCTTCTATGAAATTATATATCATGGACGTTTTTGCCTCATCATCCCACCCAGTCAGTGTATGTGTGTGTATATATATTATATATATATATATATAATGTATGTATATCTATATTCGTGTACATACACATATATGCATTCACAAAGATGTATGTATGTATTTATAGTCCAGGCTTAGTTTGAAATCATACAAAGCTTTCAAAATACGGAAACTTCATTTATTCGTATTTGAACGCATCGGGTACCAGTGAAAAATGACGAGATGAAGCATCAGATATCAAACGCGTTCACGACTTGATCCCCAGTTAATTCAATAACCATTGAATGACCAGGGACTGAAGAGAAGGAGTCTCATTACGGACGGAATTGAGAATGGAAATGTTTTTTTTTTTCCAAATTTTTTTTAAATCCATCCGTGAGGTGGAGTTTCAATTGGCTTCGCCTTAAAAGTCCACTTTGGCCCGCTGGGTGACTCAAATCGCGAAGACATGGACGAGAGAGAGAGAGAGAGAGAGAGAGAGAGAGAGAGAGAGAGAGAGAGAGAGAGAGACCTTACCTTTACCTTACCTTACAGCTTACAGCTCGTCTAATGTCTACCAGAGAATTGTTAATGCATCTTCCGGAGAGAGAGAGAGAGAGAGAGAGAAGAGAGAGAGAGAGAGAGAGAGAGAGAGAATTGACTCCATCATTTGTCTCACTTTCATAAATTAAACCTGAATGATGTTTTTACTGACATTTATGAGTCGTTTCTATATCACGTGAACATGATATAGTAATAATATTATGATGATGATGGTCATAGAAGGTAAATTTTTCGAAAAGTTGTTTCTATCTCTTTGATGGTATTATAATTTTAATACGTACGGAACTTGAAGGCAGAAGGCAAAGCACGGACGAACAGCTAAAGACAAAAACAGATATCCTTTCGACCGAGACGAAACAGAACGATAAATAGGTGTAAAAGAACATGTGAATAATGGAGCCGTGACGAATTAGGGCCCAAAATTTGGAAACGGGTTTGAAGCAAGGATTGAGAGAAGGAAAATCGAGGAATACGAATAGTAATGAGGTTGCCGCAGCTCCCCAGAGAGAGAGAGAGAGAGAGAGAGAGAGAGAGAGAGAGAGAGAGAGAGAGAGAATCTTACGAATATCCTATGAATGATATCGCCCCACTGGATTCAAAATGATTTAAACTAGACCCTTTCATTTTAATGGAAGATATTATAACAGGGAAATGAACACACACACACACACACACACACACAGAGAGAGAGAGAGAGAGAGAGAGAGAGAGAGAGAGAGAGAGAGAGATGCCAAGCGGGAAGGAGACTGATGAAGTGATCCTTTTGATGACTTTAAAAGGAAAAAGAATATCGTTTTGTTTTGAGTATTTTAGTTTGGGGTGGGGGAGATAATAGGATGATTTTTCTCTTTATGGATGGGAGGAGTTAGTTTTAGGACTGGAATTGGGGGGGGGGGGTTTGGTGGGGTTGGGGTGGTAGGCGAGAAATCCTAGGACTGGGTTTGCTTGTTTTTGCCCTTAAGTTATTTATTTTTGCCCTTTATTTATTTATTTTGTTCTACATATCGTTGGTATTGAGACCATTTGCATAGGCGAGCATTTTTGGGAATACTGCATTTAAAGATTAGCTGGACTTATTTGGATATTTTAGGTGGCTGGAGAGAGAGAGAGAGAGAAAATTATGAAATGACTCAATTGTATGTGAACTCAGCGGTTTTAATAAATACATTTGCTGGCGTAAGAGTTGTCTTTGTGCTATTGTTATTAGGAATTTCAATATATTGATAGAGAAAGTAGGTTGAGTTTTCTTATCATCAGACCTCAGCAGAACTAGACGGGAGAGAAGACGAAGAAATAGGTGGAAACTATCTTGAGGGATTTGGCGTGATAAGTTTATGGGCAGAGAGAGAGAGAAAAAAATCTCACGAATATCCTGTGAATGGTTATACCGTAATTACAAGGAGTAGGATGTCTCAAAGACTTATTAGTCCATCCGAGGAGACATCGTGTGCTCACTTATCTCTAGAGGCAGGTTTTACTGTTCATTCACAGTGTCATAATGATTTTATCTAGCTTTCTTTTAAACTCTTCCACACTGTTGCTGTTTACCACTTCTGGTAGCAGTTTATTCCATGTGTCACATGTCTTGTAAGTGAAGAAGTTCCCGCAATGGGATGTGTTGTATCTCTTCAGTTCTAGTGAGAGAGAGACCAATAAGTCGTTTAGAGAGAGAGAGAGAGAGAGAGAGAGAGAGAGACCTATAACTCGTTTGTGAAGAGAGGGTGTTACAAGGAGTTACAAGGATTAGGATGTCTCAAAGACTTGTTAGTTCATCCGAGGAGAGAGAGAGAGAGAGAGAGAGAGAGAGAGAGAGAGACAATTTATAAGTCTTTGGAGAGAGAGAGAGAGAGAGAGAGAGAGAGAGAGAGAGAGAGCTTTTCGGCGTAATCGAAAATTGGAAGTCTCGGGGCTTCTTACTCCTGCTGGGGCTGCAAATTCAAAACACGAACCCCGCGACACACACACAAGGTCCGGTTACGGGTCCGTGACCTCATGTTCAGACTGGGGGGGAAAAAGGGGGAGACGAGGGGGGGGGGGGGGGGGTTAGGTGGGGTGAAGGGGGGTAATTTGGTTTATTCCTCAGGTGAGCACTAGACAGGTGAATGGTCCCTCGGATAGGATACGAACCTGATCTGGATTGGTTGGTAATTGTATACAGATTCACAGTTGATCACATGCAGTACTGTGTATACTTGCGAGTAATTTATTTTTTGAAATGAGTTTGCTTTGGAAATAAATATAGTCTTTATTCGCCATTAAATTCAGTACTAAAGTATTTTGCCTGTAATAATAAAAGTTTGTTTAAGAATTAGTAAATTATTTTGCCGATAACGATACAAGATTATTTGAGGTTAAGTATGAGGGCGCATCATTTCGTACGTTACATTTTTTCCTTTGAGCCTTTGTAGCTTTGTGAGAGAGAGAGAGAGAGAGAGAGAGAAAGAGGAGAAAGAGCGGTTGAGGGGAGAGACGAGGGAAGAAGGGGGGAGGCGTGCAGGGAAAGCTTGCGCATTGCACTTGTTTTTATTCGCGGTCTCCAAATGGACACCTGAATGAG
>NC_061093.1:21775618-21838720 GCF_015104395.2 Macrobrachium nipponense | reverse complement strand
CCGGGAAGTCCCATAAAGATGTCGGGAGGAGTTTGTGTAGGGGCTTTGAGACGACGAGAGAGAGAGAGAGAGAGAGAGAGAGAGAGAGAGTTGAATTTGGTAACTGCATCCATATTTTACTGAATTGTTGAACGTTCATTTAATTCCTTCCTTGAGAGAGAGAGAGAGAGAGAGAGAGAGAGAGAGAGAGAGAGAGAGAGAGATTAGAGAGACTGATATTGGTTACTGTTCATTTTAGTAATTACTGAAATATTCTACCTGATTTCTTGTATTTTCCTTAATTCTTGGCTTAAATAAAAGTGTGTTTGTGTGTGTTTTCGTTGAGAGGGAGAGAGAGAGAGAGGGAGAGACGAGAGAGAGAGAGAGAGAAGGGGGGAGAGAGAGAGAGTTTGTAATTCGTCCATGTAGCATGTTTCAATATTTTGCTTATTGGAGTTAGATGCCTTTAGTCTTGCTTATTGAGAGAGGAGAGAGAGAGAGAGGTATTGGTATGTTTATTTTGCTAACTGTATCCATATTTTCCTTAATTCTTGAACGTTCATTTAATTCCCTCCTTGGCTGAGAGAGAGAGAGAGAGAGAGAGAGAGAGAGAGAGAGAGAGAGAGAGAGAGAGAGCTGAATTTCTCCGTAAAACCGAGAGGTTTGTCTATTTTTTGGCCAATTGTAAAGCAGGTTAATCTAATTCGCTTTGTGTGTATTCACATCCGCTCTATATCCCATATATATACCTTCCAGCGATCCGTTACCTCCTCCATCGAGAGTTCCATGATCTAAAATCCTTGAAGGACCTGTGTGGTAGCCAGGAGCAAAGGAGGTTAGATTCCTCGCCAGAAGGCGTACCGTCACCATTTCAGGATCCCCCACCCCACAGCGAGGGCGTACAAGTCATATTTCGGGTGGGGGGTCCTTTTTTTTTTAAAGTGTGCTTTGGAAGGAGAATATGAGAACACGGGACATCGCTAACCAAAGTAGGACGGGGGTGGGTGGTTGGGGGAATAGGATGAGTTATATGGCTGGGGCATCAGTAGGAGTCTAGGATATGGGTATTAGATGGAGAGGATGGTTTATGGGTATGGAAGGATGTCTGTAGAAGAAAAGGATGGGTGGTAGGCATGTGGTAGGATGATATTATAAGACTGGGATATAGGTAAGGTAAATATATGTATGGGAAGAGTGTGTTGGTGTCGTGAAGGATAGATAGGCTGTAAAGCAGGGGGTATTGGAGGGGACGAATTAGAGTAGGGGGAGGAAATGTGGGCCACAGATAAGAGTGGTCAGTCCGAGAAGAGGTTGCTTCGCGGACCCACCAAGATAACGATCCCTCCCTGTAACGACTGACCACTTTTACTTAATGGCGGCCTCCAAGAATCCGTTGGATGATTGTGCGATGGACGAGTTTGTGTAATGGGGATGAACTAGATGGGATGGGGAGTTGAAAAAGTATCGGAGATAAGTCGATTACATGATGGGAGGTGATTGGAGGTTACTGGAGCCTCTCTCATGATGGTCAGCTATGCGCATGTGTGTTTTGGTCTGAGAGAGAGAGAGAGAGAGAGAGAGAGAGAGAGAGAGAGAGAGAGCTCAATTTGGTATCTGTTATTTTATTAATTCACTACATATTTTACTGAATTACTTGTTAATTTTCCTGTAATTTCTTGGCTCAGATAAAAGTGAGAGAGAGAGAGAGAGAGAGAGAGAGAGAGAGAGAGAGAGAGAGAGAGAGAGAGAGAGAATGCCAAATTGGGTACCCATCTGACTAAATTGTTCAGTGTTTAGCTTCATTTAAAGTTAGACAGCCATTAATTCCTGGGCTCATGAGAGAGAGAGAGAGAGAGAGAGAGAGACTCTTGCGTAAGAGCAAACGTGGGTCGTTTCTCGGCAATTTATGATAAGTACTTCCAGGCTGGAATAACTCCTTTGGGCCTACTGCACCTGCTGTAGAGTTTCCCATAACCAGTATATTTCTGGTGCCTTTAAGGAGGAGGAGGTAGAATTCCTGCCGTGAGAAGAGAAAGGGTGTAAGGATATAAATGGCTTTATTTAGATGACGTTTCTTCGCTGAAGTTCTGTTCGTTCAGAGAAGGGTGTTCGTGAGTTTTTTTTTTTCGATCGTGTAGAATAACGCGCCCTAAACATTAATGCTTTTGAACGTTACACTGAGAACTTGGAAGTGTGCTTATTAAGCAGCCGTTTGGCTTTACGTGTTAAGGAACAGACTTCATAAGTAGTTTTAGTAAAGGACGTAACACTGATATATATATATATATATATATATATATATATATATATATGTGTGTGTGTGTGTGTATGTATGTATGTGTGTGTATGTATGTGTGTATGTATATATATATATATATATATATCTACATACACACATTTTTATGTATATAATATATTTATATTTATAATATACATTCTACGTTATACGTACGTACATGCTTACATACATACGCATTATATGTATACGTACATACGTACATACATACATACATACATACATACATACATACATATCCTGTGTGTAGCTTTCTTTATTCTAAATAATTATATGAGGACTGTACCCTAAAAAGTAAAACCAAACGGCCGTTTAGTAACCATAACGATAACTGTTATTTCGTTCTAACACAAACTTCCTCCATCGCTTATGAACGCTACTCTGTCGTAAACACTACGGGCGGGGGGTAGGGGGTGGCGGGGGGAGGTGGAGGTATGTCCAGATCGACTGCAGGCGGAGTTGCGAGCAAATCCTCTTTTGCATTTACCGTCTTCGTCCAATTAAAGGAGGCTCATCATTCCAGCTGATATGAACGTTTCTTATTTGGTGGTCTGAAGAGGGGGCTCAGGAAAGGCTTGAGTCTCATTTGCGTTTCGGTTTTCGTTTAAGCCTCCTCCTCCTCCTCCTCCTCCTCCTCCTCCTCCTCCTCCTCCTTTGTCATCTTTGCAAGATAAGTGTGGGTCCTTTTTTAGGTCCTCTGTATCATAGTTGTTGCTTTTGAGTTTATGTTAGTAACCTCGGCGTTATTTTGTATCTGGAGGGATATATATATATATATATATATATTATATATATGAAATTTTTTATATATATATACATATATATATATATATATATATATGTATATATATATATATATATATATATATATGTATATTCACATAAAATTTTTTGTTTTATATATATACGCATAAAAAAAAATTTATATTATATATATATATATATATATGGCATATATATATATACTATATATATATATATATATATAATATGTATATGTAAATATATAATATATATAATAATATTTATTTATGTGTATATGTATATACGTTTATATATTTATCAATCCTTTGCTTTTGAATCACGGAAAATAAAATTTTGGAAGAGCATTCATCAGCTGCTGTAAGAAAGTGAGTATTTGAGTTTTTGGTGTTGGTACATTAGTTTTCCCTGTAAGTATATTAGTTTTCCTCTGTTAGTATATTAGTTTTCCCAGAGAGTGTATTGTATATGACATAAAGTTTTCCATAGCCCCCCGGGTTAACGCAACTTCGCGAGCAAAGGTGATGAAGTTCATGGAATGTATGCGACGTAAGTTTTTTGCATATATTTGCTTTTGGAAAGTTTCGCACTCAAAATTTTGAGGCAAAAGAAAAAAAACAACTCGGAAAAAACTCTTCAACGATCCACTTAGAGACATCCCCTGGGAAGTCCAGAGACGCGAAATATGCAAGATAATTTAATATTTATAATGCTGATACTGATAATAGGAGTTGGAGAGAGACTTATGTGAAATATGTATATCCGTTTCTATATATAATTAATATAATATATATATATATATATATATATTATATATATTATATAATAATATATAATATTATATATTATATATAAAGGCTTATCCCGCCCCGAGTTAAGCTTTAAACGAGGAATTCCGAGAGAAGGACTCAATAAAGGGGAAAAAAATTGAAAATTCGAATTTCTTTCCTCCGGAGGTGGTCGGGTATAGAGACACCATCCCATTACGTATTCATGGGAATATTGAAAGGTCTTGTTTTCTGAAGTTCCGGGTCGATTACAAAGTGCTGACGTCATTTTTGATAAGGTAGTGGGTAAGGGGGAGAGAGAGAGAGATAGGTTAAGAAATTTTAAATGAGGGGATGTCGGGGAAACGTTTTATGAAATTTTGGGTAAGAAGAAAAGAAAATACAGTGATAAAGTGATAAACGGGAAAAGATAGACACTGCCAGATAATCAAGGGACAACTGGAGACCACGCGAGTGAAAAGGGAAGACCTGTAGAGAGAGAGAGAGAGAGAGAGAGAGAGAGAAGAGAGAGAGAGAGAGAGAGAAACTGGAGATAATTCTAATGACAAAGAAATGCCTACTCATTCTGGACAGACAAACTGACAAACCAAGAGAAAATTTGGACAAACTGACAAACCACGAGAGAATATGAGCAAACAAAGAGGACCTGTTCAGGCCGTAGAGAGAGAGAGACAAAATGGGGATGAAGCGAGTTAAAAAAGGAAGACTACAATAAGCTAGAATGACAGACAAACGCAGACAGACATACTAAGAAGACGCCTGGATGCTGGATCATCCAGAGATCCAGAGATTCACCTGGATGCTGGATCATCCAGAGATTCTCCTGGATGCTGGATCATCCAGAGATTCGCCTGGATGCTGGAACATCCAGAGATTCGCCTGCATGCTGGATCATTCAGAGATTCGCCTGGATGCTGGATCATTCAGAGATTCGCCTGGATGCTGGATCATCCAGAAATTCGCCTGGATGCTGGAACATCCAGAGATTCGCCTGGATGCTGGAACATCCAGAGATTCGCCTGGATGCTGGATCATCCAGAGATTCGCCTGGATGCTGGAACATCCAGAGGTTCGCCTGGATGCTGGATCATCCATAAATTCGCCTTGATGCTGGATCATCCAGAAATTTGCCTGGATGCTGGAACATCCAGAGATTCGCCTGGATGCGTCGTAATGTCACTCAAGCGCATCGAGCCGTGTGGTTATAATCACAGCGCACTTAATCGGTCGTTTGGGGAAACAGGTAGTTGGGTTTTCATTAATAAAGCGAATTAGGTTTTTTATTTTTGTCTCTGTGGTTTTTTCCCCCTCACCGGTTTACATAACGGCGTGGCTCTACGGATTTTCAGTGTTTTTTTTTTTTTTTTGTAATGGCTAGGGTTATGGTTTAGCCCTAGGGGTAACAGAGCATTATGGTGATGAAAATACAGTAGCTGAGCTGTTATGAAATAGGGGTCTCTCTCTCTCTCTCTCTCTCTCTCTCTCTCTCTCTCTCTCTCTCTCTCTCTCTCTCTCTCTCTCTCTCTCAGGGTTCAGGGTTGTATTCACTTTGAAATCCTTAGGAACAATTGCACTAAACATAAAAGTAACCCCCAGCAAATCTCTCTCTCTCTCTCTCTCTCTCTCTCTCTCTCTCATAGACGCAACTAGATACTGGATTATTTGCGTAAGCCCTTCATTGTTTGGGCCTTGTGTTTGTCCACGTGGAAGTGTATGAAAATTAATTATTGTTTTGACTCTCTCTCTCTCTCTCTCTCTCTCTCTCTCTCTCTCTCTCTCTCTCTCTCTCACACACACACAAAACGAACATTCATTGTTTGAATTTTGCATTTTTTCAAGTATATAAGTCTCTCTCTCCTCTCTCTCTCTCTCTCTCTCTCTCTCTCTCTCTCTCTCATACTCACAATGTGAGCCATTCTTTGTTTGGGTTTTGTATCTCTCATTTTGCAATTTTATAGGTACCACATTGTTCTCTCTCTCTCTCTCTCTCTCTCTCTCTCTCGATGATTGATTCTCGTAGGCACTTCGTTGTTTTCCCAAGAACCGGTGTCTTCGTGACGTCCAATGACTTTTTCGGATATTTGCTCTATATCAGTCGGCAGCTGACATCGTTATAAATTCAGCTACATGAATCCACCTGCGTGAATTCGCCCTCATGAATTCATTTAGACAATGGAACGGTCCTTGGTCGTGTATGAATATCACAGAGGGAACCCTTCAGACAGTGGAACAGTCCTCTCTCTCTCTCTCTCTCTCTCTCTCTCTCTCTTCTCTCTCTCTTCTCTCTCTCTCTTTTCCTGAGGGCTAGGATTTATTCAAATCCCAGGAAATGGCAAAAACTCAACAACCCCCTCTCTTCTCGCTCTCTCTCTCTCTCTCTCTCTGGAATAAGTTCGTTTGGTTCTTGAGACGAAATCATTAGTCTAATTATTGATTTCTTCAAGAGGTGTAAAAACCTGTATTTTCCACACTGATATCTTCCAGGTCATGGCGTCTTTCAGGTTGTGTGTGTTTTAAAACTCAAGGTGAGGAATAAAAGGGCGAATAAATTTTGACGAATAACATATGTGAAAGGCAGTTTACGAAAGCCTTGATTATGAAATATGTTAATCTGAGAAAGCCCACTTGCCTCATTACGCGTTAAAATTACGAATTCATTAAACATAAGTATATATTCGTAATCGTTTGAAATTATATCTGTATAGATTTGATATCTTTTTCATACTTTTAATTATTTGAAATTATCTGTTTATAGATTTGATGCCTTTTCATAAATTTTTTTATATTATTTCTGATTTTTGAAATGATTTGTTTTTTATTTTGTCTTTTCATAACATTTTTAATGATTTTAAATTATTTGAAATTATGTTTATAGATTCGATTTATTTTTCATAGCATTTGCAATTATTTGAAATTATCTGTGTATAGATTTGATGTCTCTCTCACATAATTTACGATTATAACGAAGCTAGTTATTTGTTCCCTTCTGCTGTTTTTAAAGTTTGGAGATGAACGACAATATATTACCACTCATGCGCAGACAAATATTGCGAGTTCAGGTGTATTATTTATGGCTACGAAGTACTCTCGCTTTTACCTGACCACAAAACAGAATCAGACGAATTACGTTGAGGTTATTTTGGCAAAAGTTGTCTTACTTGTTAAAAGGAATCTCCGTTACAGTACTTTTGACTGTTTTAGGTAGGCGTCACAAACACATAATATGTAGTAAGTAATATATATATATATATATATATATATATATATATATATATATATATATATATATATATATATATATATATATATATATATATATATATATATATATATATATATGTATATTTATATATAAAACTTTGTTTATTGACTGAATATGTTATATACGGTACGTCGAATGTGGGTACTCAAGTTATATATAGTGTGTGTATTATATATATATATATATATATATATATATATATATATATATATATATATATATATATATATATTTAAAGGAGCCCATAAAAACGCCAAAATATAGAGAGAAAATACTATATTTCAGAGACTGCTGTCTCTCTCTTCATCAAGCTGAAGAGAGAGACAGCAGTCTCTGAAATATAGTATTATCTCTCTCTTGGCGTTTTTATGGGCTCCTTTTATTAGATGGAATTCTGTTATAACAGACCATTTTGACAGTCATATATATATATATATGCATACATACATCATACATACATACACACACACACACATACTATATATATATATATATTATATATATATATTATGGTTAACGTTGTTTATTCACTGTATATGTTATATACGTATGTCGAATATGGGTATTGTAGTCTCATAAGAATGTAATTTTCACATTACCATAATATAAGGTCACTCACGTGGGCGAACACGCTGTCACTCAGAACACTAGTGCGTAGATTCTAGCCTGCTCTCTCTCTCTCTCTCTCTCTCTCTCTCTCTCTCTCTCTCTCTCTCTCTTTATTGGGGCATTGTCAAACCACATCATGACTCAATATGTCATGAGATAAAAGAATAATCATTCCGATTAGATTAGCGTCGCCTTTTATGAAAGAAACATAACCTGGCCTCCGATAAAAGGAATGACAATGGTCTGTTTGTGCGCGCGCGCGCGTGCGTATGCATTGTTGATACTGAGGACCACAACACAGCTGCTGCTGCTGCTGTCCTCCAGTTTGAGGATCCTACAGGGAGAAGGGTAGTTTTTTTTTTTTTTTTTTTTTTTTTTTTCTAAGAACGTTTCTATCGTTTATGTTTTGTGGGTCATTTTGGGCAATTTTTTATTGTTTTTTTTCCCTCGTGATTCCGGTATTCATTAGATTATTTTCAAGTCTGTTTAAATTCGGCTCAAAATTCGTAGCGTTGCCGTGAATTTAAAATCTTTTCCTCGTAAATTCTGTTTTTTTTTTTTTTTCTCGTGATTCCGGTATTTAAATTCGGCTCAAATTTCCCTCATAAATTCAGTTTTTTTTTTTCCCCCTTTTTTGGAAAGACATTTTTAATAGTAAAAACTAAAAACGAATGCGCATTCATATGCATACAAAATCGGCTGAAAACCGTTCCCCTTTCACTCATGAGCAAAGTCTTGTCTAACGACTCGTGATCCCTACTAGCGCGCTCGCTCACAAACGACCAAAGCTCCGTAAACACACACTCGAACAAAGGTGCATTAAGGAGATTGGGTTGGGGTCTGAGGGTGGTGGGGTGGGGGGGGGAGGGGAAGGCTGCGTTATGAAGGGTCCTGATTAACCCCTTGCAAGACAATTGGCTTTCAAATCCCTCTTCGTTTTCATTTTTCCTTCGTCATCAGCTGCCCGATTCAGTAGTGGGCTGCCAACTGGCTGTTTGATCAGGTGTGGTGTGTGTGTGTGTGTGTGTGTGAGAGAGAGAAGAGAGAGAGAGAGAGAGAGAGAGCGAGAGAGAATTGGCTCGATCATTTTTCTCGCTTTCATAGGTTCAACCTTAATGATGGTTTTACTGATACATATGAGTCGTTTCTGTATCCCGTGAACATGATATAGTAATTTTATTAAGATTATTATTATTATTATTTGTTGATTTTATTTATTGTTTTGTTCAGAAAAAAATAAAAGCATTTCCCCAAGTGTCAAGAAAGATTACCTCCATTCGATCACGCTCTGACCATTTCCCGAGCAAGGTCATGTCCGATGAAGACCTGAGGTGATTCTCGTAACGGCCTCTAAATGACCTCGCCCTCTCTTTTTCCCTTTTCTTTGTGGCGACCTTCCACCCCTTTCCGTAATGGGTTCCCGAGGGACGACGCAGCGGCCGCCACTGTCAGGTCAGTGCCAGTGCCACGTCAGAGTGCCACCTTCTCGCTCGTGACGCCGGAGGTAGCTTTGGTACCGCCGTAAATCCCCTTTCCGTGATCCGCGGGAGATTTATTTGGTTTTAAGGGCCACGCAGTGCCACAGTGCCACTACCTGCATGGCACTAAAGCGAGCTGGGGCACTGTTTTAAAGGTGCTCGCTTAGATACTGCCTTGGCACTAGAGCCACTCTTGACGTTATTCAAACTAACTTTTTTTTTAAACTTTTGTTTCTTTGAAACTTTTAGTGTGGCACTTGCTTCCAATTGTGGCACCAATATTGACTACTCTTTCTGCGTGAGTCGCCACTTGCAACTCGTAAATAAAGAAAGCTGTGACAATTATCTTTATTGATGTTTGTTAGAAACTATCAGTATGGCCTTTGCGCTTGCTTCCAGTTGTGGCACCAATATCGACACCTTCTCATATGCAAAGTGGCGTGGCACTTGCAGCTTGCAAAGAAAGAAAGCTGTGGCACCCTGAAGTTAGATTCAAGCAGGGAGGGGGTGGGCAACCCAGTCAGATGCTTGCCCCACCCACTACCCCCCCCCCCCCCGTTGAAATTCCCTTTGCAGCTAAACTTGAACCCTCCGGTGGTCAAACATTGTCAAATGAGCTTTACAATTTCAAATACAGGTTTACTAGTGACTAATAACATTATTATCCTTCATCCACATACATATATACATTCGAGAATTAATTTTCTTAGGCCCCACCTAGCAAGCGCCTCAGTGGCGTCGTTGGTTTGGTGTTTGCTTCTCACCTCGGTGGTCGCGGGTTCGATTCTCGGCCATTCCATTGAGGAGTGAGAGATGTGTATTTCTGGTGATAGAAGTTCACTCTCGACGTGGTTCGGAAGTCACGTAAAGCCGTTTGTTGCTGAATAACCACTGGTTCCATGCAACGTAAAAACACCATACAAACAAAAACAAACAAAAACCTAACTGATGGAATGCCAGCTACGCCACTATGGGTTTCAAGTCCCCTTTTTACGTTTGGGTCTTGACGACCGAGGAGCCGCTGTGTGGCGTCTCCGGAGAAACGGTTCTAATTCCTGTGAGCTCCCAAGGTCACTCATGTGGGGCTTCGCCGTCGGTAGTAGTAGTATAGGTTCTTGTGTAAGGAATCAGAGGTATTACAGGCGATTTTGGGGCAGTACTTTCTTTTAGGGGCTTTTCGTAATAATTTTTTTTCCTAGTGTTTGAGCTGATAGTGTTGTTGATAAGCTTGGATAATGAAATTAGTGATGATGATTGATGATAACGGTGGTGTTGTGTATTAGTACTATTACTGTTATTATTGTGGTATCGTAGTTTATATATATATATATATATATATATATATATATATATATATATACATATATGTATATATAAAACATTATTTATTTATTTACATATATAGATACGCATTCTTATTTCAACATCAACGTTTTCCAGTAAAGAGACCTACGAACTATATACCTTACCAAATTTACTGATATACACTCTCTCTCTATACACAAAATTTTATATATATATTTTTATATATTATATATATATATATAGAGAGAGAGAGAGAGAGAGAGAGAGAGAGAGAGAGAGAGAGAGAGAGAATTCTAATCATCGGAGATCGTTAGGTCGTCTCTGGGCTCCCCGTCCCGTATAAGGTGAAGTGACATTGCGTCGGAGCTACCGGTTAATCCAACTCTCTCTCCTCCTCCTCTCCTCCTCCTCCTCCTCCTCCTCCACCTCCTCCTCCTCCTTCACCCGTCATTGGCTCATTCCCCGTCCACGACTGCTATGGAATTGGGAGGCCAACTTCAGGGGCGAATGGGAACCTTAATTTTTTTTTTCTTTTTTTTTCCGGTCGGAACCGTGTCCTTTCGAGCGCTGTTAGCGTATAGAGGCATTTTCTAGGTTTTATTTATTTATTTATTTATTTTAGATAGGTTTTGGTATGGTTGTTAAATTTACTGAGTCTGGATTTTACGTATTTGTCATTTCTCGTTATAGAAAGCTGTCTGATTTTTCAGTTGTTTTTTGTATCGGTAATGTCACACGCGTACTATGCACTTTTTATACAAACACACTCACACACACACGTTTGGGTATTTATATGTATTTATGTGTGTGTGTGTATGTCTCATTCATTATATAAACACAGAAGTATCCTTATAGTAACTTTGTAAAGCAGTACATTTTTCTCCGTTGAATAATTAGGATTATGGGATTATCGCCAAGCCATGACTCATATAATCAATCTTGGAAGTCCTTCTTCGTATGCCTGAACAATTAAGAGGCCGTCAGAGGACTCTTACCATAAAATCTAGCTCTCGATAACTGTGTTTTCAACCTCTGTTTATTCTATAAGGAGACGTTTCATTGATAAACCGTTGCTCAATATTTGGTCGAGAAGAGCAGACTTAATTCACTTCTGTGGTTTTTCGTGTAAATTTATGATCCGGTAAGTGCTCATTTTTTTTTATATATACTAATACAGGTTTATTTGCATACGCAAGGTTGAGGTACATGAGCAAATGGCCTCTCCTAACCTCCTCCTCCTCCTCCCCCCCAACCAGCCTGGCGTCCCTAGGGCAACACGTCAGGTGGTAGGGACTGGAGGATTTCCGGATTGGTCATTTTTGCTGACTCAGAAAAACGTCTCCTGAGCATTTTCTGGTCGGGTGGAATAGTTACGGTGCGAAGGAATAGTGATTTCATAGTGACTTAAGTCGGTGATAGGTCTGTGAAGTTCCTTTATAGTTGTATGAGTTTTGTGGATTTTCTCTTATATTATATATATAACCCATAAAAATCTCATCGTAGCACGAGTCACTAAAATCCTGAAGAAATCCACAGTTGTCTAAATGTAAATATATGGAAATAATATATAATTTATTTACATTACTGTTCGGAAATATATATATTTAAATACATTACTATCAGATATAATATATATATATAATATATATAATATATATATATATATTCGTATATTTATTTATTACATATACATCACTGAGGATATCTTCACTAATAGTAATGATAATGACAGTAATAATTAATAAAAAAAATAACTTACTGACTTTGGGAGTAACAAAGTTGAGGTGTGATGATACTTGATTAACAGTGACGACAACGGTGATAATGAAATATTAATGATTATATTACGTCGTTGGTATCTTTTGTGAAGTTCCTCAACTATATTCTGAGCTTTTCTTTCCCTAATAATGAGAAGTAATTATAAGATCTTTTATAATAATAATAGTAGTATAGTAATACTACTACTACTAATAATAATAATAATAGACTTACTTGTCTGCATGAATAACATTATCATAATGAATCTTCAGTGTTACGCCTAACAGTTATGCAACAAGTCGCGCCATTGGCTACGAATTCAGCTGAACGCATACATATACATATATATTATAATATATATATATATATATATATATATATAAATATATATATAATTTAATATAATCTAAATAGAACTTCAAGCTACAAATTTCCCTTTTAATATCCCTAAATTCACTTTTACCTCCAAATGATTATTTTATTTTATATCTTTACCCGGGGAAGGGGAATTTTTAATTTTGAATAATTAATTTCGGTCCCCCCCATGGGATTCGAACCACCGTCCAAGTGGAACGGGGGAACGAAATTCAGGACAGTCCCCAGTGAACGGGCCCCTAAATCCAATTCAGCCAACCTGTCCCCCCTGATTTCGTCCCCCTCCCACTTGGAACGGTGGGTTTTCCGATCCCCATGGGGGGACGAAATTATATCAATTTAAAAAAATTCCCCTTTCGGTTACATAGATTAAAATATATCATTTTTTGGGAGGTAAGTGAATTTTTTAGATATTTAAAGGCATTTGTACTTTTGAAGTTAATATTAATGGATCACCGGTTTCGATGTGATATTTTCATATATATATATATATATATATATATTTTAAGACGTCGTTTCTCCATCCCTCGTCCTTGGCCTTGACCTCAAATGACGTCATTCGTCGGTGATGCCGAGAGGGTAACCTTAGATGCTAGAGGCCTCCTGACCTTGCCCAGTCATCTATAGGGAAGAATTTATAATAATTTTTCTTTCTTCGCCTTTGAGTCGACGGTGACACACTGTGGACGGCTCTCTCTCTCTCTCTCTCTCTCTCACTCTCTCTCTCAGTGCGTTGTTGTCGTTATTTCGTATTCGTTTCAACATAGTCTCAAAGAGGCTGAGAGATAGGTAATACTGATAAAAAAAATAATCTCTCTCTCTCTCTCTCTGCTCATCTCTCTCTCACAAACACACACACACACACACACACACAAATTATTTTATAGTATCTCGGAGAGTATTAAAGATGGATAGACTTAGACAGATAATAGTAACCTCTCTCTCTCTCTCTCTCTCTCTCTCTCTCTCCTCTCTCTCTCTCTCTCTCTCTCTCTCTCTCTCTCTCTCTCTCTCTTTAAGAAATTTGAAAGGTACATGTATCTTAAATGTTAATTTATTCATATTCGATAGATTGACAGGTAGATAACTCTCTCTCTCTCTCTCTCTCTCTCTCTCTCTCTCTGATTTCACTTCTTCATAGACCTTGGTCCCCCCCCCCCCCCCCCACCCCCCCCCCCCCCCCCCCCCCCCCCCCCCATTGTTGCTAGGGCTCACACAGAGAGTGCCGCCTGCGGGAGATTAGTGCCACTTACACATTGTGTCTCTCCTTTGTGTGTTTGTGTGAAAGTGAGACTTCGCCCAAATGAGAATGAATGTGTTTTTTTTATTTGTAGCCGAAACCTAGTTTTTATTAATGTTATAGAATGTTTTATTGTTTTTATTAATGTTATTGAATGTTATATTATTGTTACAGAAAATGAGATTTCGATCAAGTATCTGGATGCGAATGAATAAGAATATATATATATCTTTTAACTGATGCGTACTTTTTAATCAATGCTATAGTCTGTTATATTAGTGTTACAGAAAGTGAGAATGAGAATGGCTAAGAATGGTTTTTTTGGGGGGGTGGGGAGGCCTATGCATAGTTTTGATTAACTTTATGAAATGTTATTTTTTCTTCTAGCAGCGTTGTTAATATTGATATCTCGTAGGATCTGGATTTGGTCAGAGATGGCGAGGTTTTATTAAGATTAAAAAGGCCTTATTGCTTATTGAATTGTGTTGCTTATTTCAACATTGATTTAACTCAAAAAGGCGATTTTGATTGATAGATAAAACGGGAGGGTCTGTCAGAAAGTCGGTCTATTCGAAATGAAAGCAAGGAAAAATGAAATGTATAAGTGAACATAGATATTTTTTTTATTTTTTTTTTGTTACATTCCCACGCGCTTTTTGTTCAGGAAGTTTCTTCAGTTGATTTACCGTACGTTTTTTGTCTCGAAAAATAGAGAATATTAAATTGTACAGAGCAGGTTGACCCGGAAACATGTACTTAAAAAAAAAAAAAAAAAAAAAAGCACTTGTGCGGCTTATCGCTAACCACTCGACTACTTTCTGTGTTCGTTTTAGTGGTCACTTGTAGAATCTCTCTCTCTCTCTCTCTCTCTCTCCTAATTGGATTAAATTTCGTAGTAGCAAGATCCTTCGGTTTTCCTTATGTCATAAGATTAAAACTCTTGGAAGGCGGAAGATTTTCGTATTCTACGAAGAGAGAGAGAGAGAGAGAGAGAGAGAGAGAGAGAGAGAGAGAGAGAGAGAGAGAGAGTGTTAAGTCAGCGTTCACCAGCAGAGCATCTGGAGAGATAAAACTTTTGTGTTTTTTGAGAGATTTCCTTTGAAAGTATTCCGCAGACTTTTGTGATGACTATGTTTATCGATTAGGTGGTGATCATGGATAAAAATGTCTTACCAGATGAAAGAAATTGGCAGTTTTTAGGCTTAATTTATAGCCCATTTTTGCAAGGTACTTTGGTTCTAAGTTCATAACTTGTAGCCGGGTTGGAATCTGAACAGTTTTTTCGTATACAGCCACTTGGAACTTGGGTTTTTGTTAATGGAAATAGTTATTTTTATATAACCTGAGCAGCATTTTTAAAAATTTAACCAGAGCATAGACAATCAGTGCGGTCTAAATGGGACATCATTACGTAGTTTGAGAAGCTAAGACGTAGGACGCAGTCGACTCAGGGAAAACTACATAATGAAAATTGGTTTGAATATTTTGAGACGCACCAGAAAAAAAAGGGGTGAGTTCATTAGGTATGCAGTGACCCCTAGATCAAGATAAATGGATGACGGCAGTCGGCTGCGTTTGATATATCTTGTTCTTTTTACTTTCTGAAAAGAAAACGGATGTGCCGGCTTTGTCTGTCCGTCCGCGCTTTTTCTGTCCGTCGTGAGATCATAAAAACTACTGAGGCTAGAGGGCTGCAAATTGGTATGTTGATCATCCACCCCCTAATCATCAAACATACCGAGTTGCAGCCTTCTAGCTTCTATAATCTTTATTTAAGGTTCAATTTAGCCATGATCGAGCTTCCGGCAGAGCAAGAGCACGAGCCACCGCTGCCGGCTGAGAGTTTCATGGACCGCGGCTCATACAGGAGTATACTGAGACCACCGAAAGATATTTAGGTGGCCTTGGTTATACGCTGTACAGAAAACTCGATTGCGCCGAAGAAACTTGGGTGCATTTTTCACTTGTTTGAGTTGTCATGTGAAAAGAGACTGTATGTATATATAGCTTGGATTTATTAATGAAAGGATTTCTCGTTGTTATTTATTTCTGCAGAGTCTTCAAGATTTATAATAAAGGAAGTTCTTATTTCTCAGCGGTAGAGTGCTCGCTTCTCATTAGCAAGGTTTAGGGTTCGCTTATTGGCCTTCTATTCACCAGTCTAGATAACTGTGGATGGGTATACTTTAGTATAGGTCTGTCAACATCATTCATAGAGATTTGGTGATAACCGGGTGGCTCTATACCGTTGCGGCGTCACCCATTCGATAAAGGGGAAAAAGGGAGTATGGTATCCACCCATATTATATATATATATAGATATATATATATATATATATATATATATATATATATATATAGATATATAATATATATATTATATACACACACATATATTTATATATATAGTTATATATATATATATATATATTTATATATATGTATATATATATATATATATATATATATATATATATATCTATAATATATGATGTGTGTACTATGTATGTGTGCGACTGAGTGTGAGCCTGTGTGTATGTCTTACACAAACCAGCATGTCAAAAACGAAAAAATAAAAACATGGGTATAAAATTTGAAAGGATTAACGATAACAGCAGTGAAATGGACGTAGTAAGGTCGACATGGAAAACCCTTTATAAGGACCATGCCAAGGATAGGAGACTGGATTGAGGGATTGTGTGGGGGGGGGGGGGGGGACGGTCTTTCTCCCCATACTGACGGTCACCCCAATCCCATCCCACACCCAACCCCTGGAAAGCCCCTCGCTGAAGTCTTAGAAGTGGGGGAAGGTTTTTAAGTCTTTGGGTTAAAGTCTTTGCCGAGGTGTCATGTAGTACCTCCTTTGGGTGTTGAGTCTTCGTCCATGATAGTAATTGGATACCTCTGAGAGAAGGCTTTATAATGGCACGCCTTTATTGCAATTAAGGTGAGAGGAATTAGGAAAGGGATTAGCAGGTTTGAAAGAGTGCTCTCTCTCTCTCTCTCTCTCTCTCTCCTCTCTCTCTCTCTCTCTAATATCATATATATATATATATATATATATATATATATATATATATATATATATATATATATATATATATATATATAAACTTCAATGTAGTATCATTTCTTTTCTGGTCAGAATTTTTTCTTGATTTAACTATAAGAAAATATTTACTGATCTTCGTATCTGTAAATTAGTTGTTTTCTAGTGATTGATAAATGTAATGGAAAAGAATTGTATGTTTTATATTAAACTCTATTTTTGTATTTTGTGGATTTTTTTTCTAAATCTGCAGTTGTTAAATATCCTGTGATTATTAAAGACTTGTCGTCGAATTAAAAAGAAGTCACTCTAGAACCTTTAAATGATTATCCTAGAATTTTTTTTACTTCTTATAGAGCTTTTAAAAGTTATTTTAGAATTTTTTAAACTTCTCCTAGAACTTTTAAAACTTATCCTAAAATTTTTAAAGTTATCATAGATTTTTTTAAAATTCTAGAAATTTTCAAGTTATCCTAGATTTTTTTACTCTAGAATTTAATAAGTTGCTCTAGAATTTTTTCAAACTCATCCTAGAATCTTTAAAGTTATCCTAGAATTTTTTTAAACTTCTCATAGATTTTTAAGAACTTATCCTAGACTTTTTAAAAGTTATCCTAAAATAAATTTAAACTTCTAATAGATTTTTTTAACTTATCCTAAAATTTTTAAAACTCATAGAAATTGTTAAAACATGTAGAATTTTTAAAATCTCCTAGAATTTTTTAAACCTCTCAGAATATTTCAAACTTATCCTAGAATTTTTAAAGTTATCCTAGAATTTTTTAAGTTATCCTAGAATTTTTTTTAAACTTAATGAATTTGTTAAAACTCCTAGAAACTTCTAAAACTTATAATTTTTTTAACTCTTAGAATTTTCTAAAGCTTCTAAAAAATTTTAAAACTTCTAGAATTTGGTAAAACTTCAAGTTTTTTTTTAAAATCATCATTCAAACTTGAAGATAATTAAGTTGTGTGTGCAGTAATCAAAAGGGCAAACGTAATCTCCTGTTCGTTTAGGACGAAGGAAATAGGCGAAGGATGCGAGTGAGGAAGTACCCCCGAAATCCTTCATCCTCCGGAATCCTCCAAGGGCGTTGATGGGGCTCAGCGGTGAATCCTCGGGGGAGGGTTAAATTAAATCCCACTTCATAAACAGGGGATTTACTTCGGAATAACCGGGAGCGTCGTGTATATCATTTATCAAGAAGGGATCAAGAGATTATTTCTGATGTTATCTGAAGTGTTTTGACTTTGCCAGAAAAGGATTTGTTCTCGAGTGGTGTTACTGGAATTTGCGTGATAAAGGGTTTTCTTTTTGTAATTGGATTGTGTAATGGCCATGCACACACACATATAATATATACATATATTATTATTTATAATATGTATATATACATATATGTATATATATAATATGCCCATATATGTGTATATATATATATATATATATATATATATATATATATATATATATTAACATAATACTATATATATATACATACATATATATTATTAATATATATATATGCCCATATGGTATATATATTATAAATATCTATGTGTATATATATATACTATATATATATATATATATATATATATATATATTATATATATATATATATATATAAAAATATAAGTCAGGCCTTGTCATTTGCTTGGATGGGTGACCAAGTCGGACGACGTCATAATACAGTATCCTCTCCTTTTCTCTTGCAAGCTTTCATGACAAGGTGTAGGTGTAGCTACTTCATGCCAAAAAACCTTATTTACAATCGAAAGTCGAATAACTTTTGGCGTATTTTTTTTCCTATGGGATTGAAGGCTTATAGTTGGGATGGTATGCGATGATACACACACACACACACACACACACACACACACACACCCCACACACACACAACACATATAGATATAATATATATATAATATATATTATATATTCTATATAGATTTATATATATATATTAGTCCGTACTTTTAGAATATATAATTTAGACCCCTCTTCGCTCGGTAAATATTTGACGCCATATTATTTACTGTAGGCCAGCCAGAATTCTTTCCCCACGTTTTAAAAGAAGTCTGGGTTCCAGATTAAGAACTTGACTTCTCGTCTTAACTTGTGTGGAAACTCTGGAGATCTTTGTGAAGATGGAAATGAGTTTTACCTCTTTTTAAAAGATTTTTTTTCTTTTTTGAAGACTTGAAGTCCGGGAGATTTTTTCTTCTTTTGTAGACGTGATATGATATGTAAAATATCATATTCTTTTTACAGAGTGAATATGTCTACATTCTTTACACATTTGTGTACCTCTTGGTGTGTGTTTTGTGTGTGTTTGTATATTCTGTGTACTTATGTGCATGCATTTATAATCTGTTTACGTATGCATTTGTAGACAAATGCCATACGTTTATATTGATAAATTAAGGGTGCTTTTGACTAGACAGATAAATTGATAAATGATGAAATAAAAATTTGATCAATTTCATAGATTCAATATTGAATGACGCCATATTTGTAATGTTAGAAAATGAATTGAGGTAACAGTAAACAATCGTAGGTTTTAGAATAAATGAAGATTAAATTGGAGTTTGATCAATGGTTTTGTCAGTTCAAATTGATGAGAAAGTAATTCTGTATTGAGAATTTCGCGTGAAAATAAATTTGTCAACATGCTGAGAGAGAGAGAGAGAGAGAGAGAGAGAGAGAGAGAGAGAGAGAGAGAGAGAGAGAGAGAAGTTGGTATCATGGTGTCAAATTTGTGAAGAGGGTAATCTCTAGTCATTGGCTTTATTTATAAGATAGTGATCAAATTTATTTTACGATTACATAACTACACAGATGCACGCATCATTATTAACTTTGAAAAATAAGACTGTTTTTGGGAGAACATGTCTTGTGGATTCGTGTGCAAATGTCGCGGTCGTACATTATGACATTGAAAAATATAAAACAGAAGTATAATAATATAATAATTTAATATCCGATCTCCGAGAGCCGAAGAATTGTAATTATAAGCCGTCCCGTGAATTATTAATAGCTCTAATGCTCCTCCTAGGATTACGTTGTGGAATTTCGAGGTATTATTAGTATCACATTAAAAGGATTGTCTGAGGATTAAAACTCGACCTTAAATTTTTGCTCGGCCCGTTGTACCAAAAGCAGAAATCTAGTTAGGTATTAATTGCAATTAAGTCGATTTAAAAATGATGTGGATGGAGTGCTTGACATTTTTAGATTTTCCATTATTATTTTAGATAATAATAATGGAAAAGTAAATCCACAGTAGTATGCCTGTTTGATTTTGTTATTTAAAATATATATTAAATAACAAAATTAAACAGGCATACTACTGTGGATTTACTTTTCCATTGTACTGACTCATGTGATTTTGAGTTTTCTTGAATAATAATAATAATAATAATAATATAATAATAATAATAATAATAATAATAATAATAATAATAATAATAATAATAATAATAATAATAATATATAATAATAATGTGGCGCCCGTGGAGGAGTGGGTTAGGTCGTCAATAGACTTAAGTCAAGTTAAGCAACATTGGGGCTGGTCAGTCGTTGGATGGGTGACCGCTCTCCTCGGGGGCGTTGATTCCTTGGGAAAGGATCTTTACCATAATTTCCTCAGTCTACTCAGCTGTAAATGAGTACCTATCCCTGATGTGGTAGGGTCCAGCTATGGGTTAAATAGCAAAACTCAGCAATGATGGAAAGAAATGAAGGAATAAACGACAACGACGTAAATGGAACCTCTGGCACAGAGGAGCTTCGTCCGGCAACCAGGTATTCAACCCAATTGAAGGGGAAGACGGTCAGGTACTGGAGGTCCCGTCATCCAGCAACTGATCACCACAACGACAGTAAATCAACAAGCCTGAGATTGGAGCTACAGAGGCAAAAAAGAAGAAATGGAAAATAGTATCAAGATCTGAAAATAGAAAATAGAAATAAGAAGGATATGGGATATGCCAGTGGAAATCGTACCCATAATCATAGGAGCACTAGGCACCACGATCCCAAGATCCCTGAAAAGGAATCTAGAAAAACTAGAGGCTGAAGTAGCTCCAGGACAATGGCGAGAGTGTATCCTAGAAACACACACATAGTAAGAAAAGTGATTGGACTCCTAAGGAGGCAGGTTGCAACCCGGAACCCCACACTATAAATACCACCCAGTCGAATTGGAGGACTGTGATAGAGCAAAAAAAAAAAAAAAAAAAAAAAAAAAAAAAAAAAAAAAAAAATAAAAAAAAAAAAAAAAAAAAAAAAAAAAAAAAATATAATAATAATGATAATAATAATGGGGGAAGGCAAACCCTCAGTTTATGTTACATGTACATTTACTTTTTTAAAGATAAATATGTACAAAGGGCTTTCGGGAATCTGATCGATTCCCATTTACAGTCAGGTCGGAAAGGGAATCAACAAGAATTTCTGAAAGCTCTCTTTACATATTTATCGCTAAATATAAGTAACTCTATAACATAACCGTCGGATTGATTTGTTTTTCCATTGCAAGGCTAATAATAATAATAATAATTATAATAATAATAATAATAATAGTAATAATAATGTAATAATAATAATCATAATAATAATAATAATAACTAATATAATAATAATAATAATAATAATACAGCCAACTAAGAGGGGAAGACAACCACCCAGAAATTCCTGAAGCCGAACCAAGTAAGAGACTCTGGGAAAACATATGGAGCAATCCGGTATCACACAACAAACATGCAACATGGCTCCAGGAAGTCAAGGAAGAAGAAACAGGGAGAATAAAACAAAAAGATTCCAACGACATCACGACAGACACAGTCGACACCAACTAAAGAAAATGCCAACTGGAAAGCCCCAGGTCCCGATGAAGTCCATGGATACTGGCTCAAAACTTCAAGGCCCTACACCCACGAATAGCAGAACAACTCCAAGCATTGTATCTCAAATCACCAAGCACCCAAATGGATGACCACAGGAAGACATCCTTAGTACAAAAAGACAAGAGTAAGGGAAATATAGCCAGTAACTACAGGCCTATCACCTGCCTACCAATAATGTGGAAGTTACTAACAGGTATCATCAGTGAAAGGCTATACAACTACCTAGAGAGACAAACACCATCCCCCACCACAGAAAGGCTGCAGAAGGAAGTGTAAGGGCACAAAAGACCAGCTCCTCATAGACAAAATGGTAATGAAGAACAGTAGGAGAAGGAAAACCAACCTAAGCATGGCATGGATAGACTATAAGAAAGCCTTCGACATGATACCACACACATGGCTAATAGAATGCCTGAAAATATATGGGGCAGAGGAAAATACCATCAGCTTCCCTCAAAAAATACAATGCGCCAACTGGAATACAATACTTACAAGCTCTGGAATAAGACTAGCAGAGGTTAATATCAGGAGAGGGATCTTCCAGGGCGACTCACTGTCCCCACTACTCTTCGTAGTAGCCATGATTCCCTTGACAAAAGTACTAACCAAGAAGATGGATGCCGGGTACCAACTCAAGAAAAGAGGCAACAGAATCAACCATCTGATGTTCATGGACGACATCAAGCTGTATGGTAAGAGCATCAAGGAAATAGATACCCTAATCCAGACTGTAAGGATTGTATCTGGGGACATCAGGATGGAGTTTGGAATGAAAAATGCGCCTTAGTCAACATACGAAAAGGCAAAGTAACGAGAACTGAAGGGATAAAACAATACCGAGTATTGGGAGCCAAGCATCAACACATAGATGAGACAGGATACAAATACCTGGGAATAATGGAAGGAGGAGATATAAAACACCAAGAGATGAAGGACACGATCAGGAAAGAATATATGCAGAGACTCAAGGCGATACTCAAGTCAAAACTCAACGCCGGAAATATGATAAAAGCCATAAACACATGGGCAGTGCCAGTAATCAGATACAGCGCAGGAATAGTGAATGGACGAAGGCAGCACTCCGCAGCATAGATCAGAAAACCAGGAAAACATAATAGACAATACACAAAGCACTACACCCAAGAGCAAATACGGACAGACTATACATAACACGAAAGGAAGGAGGGAGAGGACTACTAGTATAGAGGACTGCGTCAACATCGAAAACAGAGCACTGGGGCAATATCTGAAAACCAGTGAAGACGAGTGGCTAAAGATTGCATGGGAAGAAGGACTAATAAAAGCAGAGACCACCCAGAAATATACAGAGACAGGAGAAAGACAGAAAGAACGAGGACTGGCACAACAAACCAATGCACGGACAATACATGAGACAGACTAAAGAACTAGCCAGCGATGACAATTGGCAATGGCTACAGAGGGGAGAGCTAAAGAAGGAAACTGAAGGAATGATAACAGCGGCACAAGATCAGGCCCTAAGAACCAGATATGTTCAAAGTACGATAGACGGAAATAACATCTCTCCCATATGTAGGAAGTGCAATACGAAAAGTGAAACCATAAACCACATAGCAAGTGAATGCCCGGCACTTGCACAGAACCAGTACAAAAAGAGGCATGATTCAGTAGCAAAAGCCCTCCACTGGAGCCTGTGCAAGAAACATCAGCTACCGTGCAGTAATAAGTGGTACGAGCACCAACCTGAAGGAGTGATAGAAACGATCACGCAAAGATCCTCTGGACTATTGGTTATCAGAACGGATAGGGTGATTACGTGCAAACAGACCAGACGTGACGTTGATTGACAAGGTCAAGAAGAAAGTATCACTCATTGATGTCGCAATACCATGGGACACCAGAGTTGAAGAGAAAGAGAGGGAAAAATTGGATAGTATCAAGATCTGAAAATAGAAATCAAGAAGGATATGGGATATGCCAGTGGAAATCGTACCCATAATCATAGGAGCACTAGGCACGATCCCAAGATCCCTGAAAAGGAATCTAGAAAAACTAGAGGCTGAAGTAGCTCCGGGCCTCATGCAGAAGAGTGTGATCCTGGAAACGGCACACATAGTAAGAAGAGTGATGGACTCCTAAGGAGGCATGATGCAACCCGGAACCCCACACTATAAATACCACCCAGTCGAATTGGAGGACTGTGATAGAGCAAAAAAAAAAAAACAAAAAAAAAAAAAAAAAAAAAAAAAATAATAATAATAATAATAAAAATAATACTCTATTAAAAGTAATTGCTACTTCATCAGCGTTACGCTTGTAGAGACTCTTCACAATTGTTTGAATAGCGGGTTTTTCAGTACTACTTAAACAGACGCTCTACTAGCCTGTTCAAGTATAGTACTGAAAAGCCGCTATTCGAAGTATGGAGAAGAATCTCTACAAGCGTAACGCTGATGAAGTAGCCATTACTTTGAATAAAGCATGCTTGAGAGAGGGTCCGCATCCTAAGTAATATATAATAATAATAATAATAATAATAATAATAATAATAACTGAAAGTTAAATATGGTGAATATCGTCCCGATTGGAATGATATAGACATAGAGGTCTTCATTTCCTGTCTTCTATTTTTTTTTCAATTCTTCTTTATTCTCGATTCTTGAATCGACTCGACGGGAGATCCCAACCTCCTTATTTGGGCTCCACAATCGCCGCTCCTCCAGCAAATGAAGTAAACAGAGAGAGAGAGAGAGAGAGAGAGAGAGAGAGAGAGAGAGAGAGAGAGAGAGAGAGAGAGAGAGAGAGCGAGAGAGAGAGAGAGAGAGAGAGAGAAAGAGAGAGAGGGAGAGAGAGAGAGAGAGAGAGAGAGAATATATATATATATATATATATATATATATATATATATATATATATATATTATATATATATATATATATATATACACTTAAAATACATCATCCCCTTTAGGGGTAATTTATTTCCAAGGTGAGTGAATAAAAAGACACATGCGATTTAGTGTGTGTGTGTATTTATGTATGTATGGTTGGTTACTTGTATTACCGATAATGCCCGATCGTAATGAACCTGAAGGAATACAAACGACCCTCGTAGACCCCAGCCATTACGATAAAAATCGACGTTGATTACCTACTATTAAAAGACAGACGAGGCAGATCGAGGTGGGAGAGAAAGTCCGGTAGATGTGAGGAATTGAATTCCTCAATGAGGTGTAAAGGAGGAAATAAAAAAAAAAAAGATAAAAGCGGAAAAACGGAAAAAAAAAAAATTGTACGAACGTAAAACCTATCGTAAATCATGTAGTGTAAAGACGAGCATGAAAGAAGATGCAATTATAAAGTGGCTAAAAAAAAAAGTTGCAATTGCAAGTTGGTTTGAGAAAAGGAAAAAAAAATGTTCGGAACCCATAAATGGGAGTGTATTGCCAATCCTCACCCCCCCCCCCCCTTTTCCCCTATCCCGACCGTTTCTATCCTCCCCTCTCCCCCACATAACGGGTAAATACGGAGATATTATATCAATATTGGAGATAATAGTGGAAAAATATATACCGAAGAAGAAAAGTAAACATCATTCATGCATACCAAGAGACAGAAGAATCTTGTTCCAGAAAATCAGAAAGTGGAAAAAAGGTCTTGCAAAAGAAAAAAATGCATGGAAAGTTATAGAACTAAAAAGTAAGATAGAAAAATGCAGAAAAAAAGTATACAATCAAAAGAAAATGAAAAACGGGACTTGGAAGAAAAAACCCTATTAAATATCAAGCAAAACCCCAAACTATTATACTCATATGCGAAGAAGATTGGATAAAAGAAGAATAGAAATAGGCCCTCTGAGAATTGAAGGGAGATTAACGAATGAAAAAAAAGGAGAAATTTTGCAACATACTGGCAGAACGATATAAGAGAGAATTCACCCCTAGAATAGATAATGAAGATAATGATATAGAAGTAAGGGATGAAAATAGTGAATATTTAGCTGACATAGATATTAATGAAGCTGATATTGTGCAGGCTATTAATGAAATTAAAAATGGAGCTGCTGCAGGGCCTGATGGAAGTCCTGCTATTTTGTTAAAGAAAGTAGTTCATTCTATCGCAAAGCCACTTGCAATATTATTAAGACAAAGTGTAGATACAGGCAAGATATATGATGAGCACAAATTAGCGTATATTACCCCTACTTTCAAAAGTGGATCAAGACTAGAGGCAAGTACTTATATGGCACCTGTTGAGTCTAACATCACATATAATGAAAGTGTATGAAAGGGTAATGAAGAAAAATATTATGAAACATTTAATAAAAAATAAATTTTGTTAATAAAGGACAACATGGTTTCGTACCCGGAAAAAGTACACAAACCCAACTGTTAGTCCACCGTGAAAACATATTCAAAAATATGAAAAGCGGAAATTGAACAGATGTGGTTTATTTAGACTTTGCAAAAGCTTTTGATAAAGTAGACCATAATAATATTAGGCGAAGAAAATTAGAAAACACAATATCGTGGATAAAGTAGGAAGATGGTTAAAAGAATTTTTACACAACAGAAAACAGATAGTTATTGCAAACGACGAGAAATCGGATGAAGCCAAGGTAATATCCGGTGTGCCGCAAGGTACGGTGTTAGCTGCAATACTGTTTGTTATTATGATTGAAGACATAGACAATAATGTTAAGGATTCGGTAGTGAGTAGTTTCGCAGATGACACAAGAATAAGTAGAGAAATTACTTGTGATGAAGATAGGAACGCTCTACAAAGAGACCTTAACAAAGTATATGATTGGGCAGAGGTAAATAGGATGGTATTTTTCTTTTAACTCTGATAAATTTGAATCAACAATAATTATGGAGACAGAGAAAGAAAGCTATATGCATATAAGGGACCTAATAATGAGACCATCACAAATAAGGAAGCAGTTAAAGACCTTGGTGTGATGATGAATAGGAACATGTTATGCAATGATCAAATAGCAACTCTGTTGGCAAAATGTAAAGCAAAATGGAATGTTGTTACGGCACTTCAAAACAAGAAAGCTGAACACATGATTATGCTTTATAAAACATATGTTCGTATCCACTTGAATATTGCAATATGATATGGTACCCACTATCAAAAGGATATTGCACAAATAGAGAGTGGTACAAAGGTCCTTTACAGCTAGAATAGAAGAAGTTAAGGACCTAGACTACTGGAAAGACTACAATTCTTAAAATTATATGTCTGAAAGGGAGAATAGAAGCTACATGATAATTCAGGCATGGAAACAGATATAGGAATAGCAGAAAATATCATGGAACTAAAAATATCAGAAAGAGCAAGCAGAGGTAGATTAATAGTGCCCAAAAATTATACCAGGAAAAATAAGGAAAGCACACAGGACATTAATCCACTACGCACCAGCATCGATAATGCAGCGTCTATTCAATGCGTTGCCAGCTCATCTGAGGAATATATCAGGAGTGAGCGTAGATGTGTTTAAGAATAAGCTCGACAAATATCTAAACTGCATCCCAGACCATCCAAGATTGGAAGATGCAAAATATACCGGAAGATGTACTAGCACTCTCTGGTAGACATTAGAAGGTGCCTCACACTGAGGGACCTGGGGGCAACCCGAACAGAGTGTAAGTCTGTAAGGTAAGGTCAAATCAAGATGACCATCACAGCTGCACTCTCTGAGAGAGGGCTCTTTTTAGGGGTATATGGTCAAGAGTTAGACTACATAAGGGTATGGGCATGCTGGTGCCCAACTTTTATATGCGGCCTTTTCGAACGTTTTGTTTGTCTGAGGGGCTCAGTTTAAGTGGCGCTCGTAGTCGACTGATGTTCCGATTGGTTTTGCCTGAGAGAGAGAGAGAATCTCTTCTTTTAAATGTGTGTATATATATGTGTTTGTGCGCGCGCGTGTGTGTGTGTATGTGTGTAAATATGTAAAATATTATAGGAAAAAATATTATAGGTATAAAAGAGGAGACAACTCATATATATATATATATATATATATATATATATATATATATATATATATATATATATATATATGTATATATATATATGTGTGTGTGTGTGTGTGTGTGTGTGTGTGTGTATGTTTGTGTATAGATATACAAAATATTACAGGTATATATATATACACATATATAACTATATATATATATATAAAGTTATAATATATATATAAATATATTATTTATATACTTATATTAATTTATAATATATAATATTTATAATTATAGATATAATATATATGCACGCACATATCTATCCATCTATCTGTATATCTCCATCCATCCACAGTGACCATTTATTTAGCTTCTCGATTTCCACGATCTGCGATATAAATCGAGTGAGTGTTTCATACATGCACGTCAGCCAGACGTACTTGAACGTAACATGTATCAATGCACTTGTCAAACACCTCCGACAATGGTAACAACATTGTAGCTGTTTTGCATGTCACCTTTTGTACACATACGTGAGCTTCTGAGTAGCAGCAGTTCAGTATATACTTAATGGTGTGTCTTTTTGTCTCGAGTCAAGTCGTTTTTATCTTTATGTAAAAGCAAACTATTGTGAGAGCTTTGTCCGTCCGTCCGCACTCGACTCTCTCCGCCCTTAATAAGATCTTAAAAGCTACTGAGGCTAGAGGGCTGCAAATTGGTATGCTGATCATCCACCCTCCAATCATCATACCAAATTGTAACCCTCCAGCTTCAGTAGATTTGATTTTATTAAAAGTTAAATTTAGACATGGATCGTGCATCTGGCAGCGCTTTCCGGAGGCGTTGGACGCACCCTCACTCTACCGCATCTGGGAAGCAATTGATGTTTGTATACAGCATTATACGTTGTACATAAAACTCGATTGCGCAGAGGAAGCTTCAGCGCATTTTTTACTTGTTTTTTAAATTTTTTTTAACGAGAGGAAGATTTTTAATTTTTTTTTTAACGGGTGGAAGAAAAATTCACGCTATCTGTTGCGGCATTTTCGAAATTAAAAGTCTTATTGTTTGTAGACATCTGCAAAGGAAAATAGTCGAGACATGAGTTTGGAAGCATGTCTGAGAAGGAAGTAAAAGATTCTGTTTAATTATTACGCGTAACGTAAATTGTTTTTAAAGAGAGCGACAAAGAGGTTAGATGCAAGTATGATTGACAGATGGAATTTCATATACAGTATTGTTAAGAAATTTACAATCTCGTGAAGAACAAGCTGTTATAAAAAATCCACAAGTATATATTTAAAGTATATTACTATGCAAAAAAAACGTTGAAGTTCAGGTGTTCCTCATCAGTCACTGGTGAGGATCGAAAGTCTGTTTCTTTATATATTAATATACATTAATATATACTTGTGGATTTTTGTATAACACATACGGTAGTGTCACAGTAAAGAGGAATGTGGCGTTACTTTCGTCAGTTTCAATAAAAAAAATTATTTTTTCGAGACTTGAGTGAGTGGCTTAGGTTGTTTTTCTTTTTTGAAACGTTTAATAAAGTTTCTGCTTATCTATACATTTTTTTTGTTGGAGAGATAGAGTGAGATAAGATAAGTTGATAAATATAATCTTCGATAATCTCGTGTGACGTGACCCCAGAGTCCAGACGACATCCTTTCAAACGTGACAAAGGAATAAGGAAGTTTTTTTTTAATTTATTTGTTATATTTTCTGTTAAATTTCTACACTTGGGTCAATGCATGAGTCTATCTATGTATATAAAACACACACACACACACACACACACATATATATATATATATATATATATTATATATATATATATATATACATGCTCGCGCTCGTATAGCTATATCTACACACACATATATATGCATGTATGTTTGTATGTAAATTGTGTTGGGATATGTATGAAATCCGTATAAGCAAATGTTAGTATAAAAGTATCATTGTTACTTTGAAGTTGAAGACTCCAGGGTCATACAGTTTAAGCCAGCGTAAGTAATGAGGAAATGAATGAGTGAATTACGAATAGAAATTGGAAACTTTTTTTTATCTTTATATTTTTTTTAATTTAATTTTTTTTTTTTTTGCACCAAGAGAACGTTGGGGCAGGAGTCTTTTTTTTTTTTTTTTTTTTTTTCTCCAGTGCATAATATAGCAATGCGTCAGAAGTTGGTGTTAGATGTTGCGTCGATTTTTTTTATAGAATCTATTTATAGAGGAGTATTTTTTTGTTGAGGTTAGAGGGTGAAAGGTATGGCTTATACGTATTATTTCATTGTGCATTTTGTAGGACAGGTAGAGTAATATTGTGAACTTATGCAAATGAGGTATGAAGTAAGTACGGTTTATTCCGTAAAGACTACATTTCCCTAATATTTACTGTAGAATATGAAGACCACTTTTCGGATTATCTCCTGTGAAGAGTAAAGACAAGTTTTCTTAATAGCATTTCATGCAAAGAGTAAAGACCACTATTCTCATGTTTTCTGTAAAAGTGTGGAAACCACTTTTCTATAAAGCATTTTTCCACAAAGACCACTTTGCATATAATCATTGCCTGTAAAGGGTAAAGACCACGCTTCTAAGTATTATTTTCTGTCAAGACTACTTTTCCTGTTAGTATTCTACAACGATACTACTACGAATGACAGTCGTAAGGATAATAGCAAATACAAGTACAGTCCGTAACGTAACACATGAGGAAGCGTTTCTAAGTAGTGTTTTTTGTAAAGACTGCTTTTCCTATTAGTATTCTACTACTACTACTACTACTAATACTGCTACTACGGATGACAAGCCATAAGGATCATAGCAAATAAAAACACACTCCGTAAAGTAACAAATGAGGAAACGCATCATCGTCGTAGGCCTAAGAAGAAGAAGAAGAAGAAGAAGCCGTTCAAAGGAACATAGGATTACATCTGATCAGACGAGCGGCTCTCGGGGAAAAGTTTCCTCATAAAGTATATCAGTGAAGGACGCTTTTTCTCTAGGAGAACGTTTTCCTCATTGCTTTATTTGGGGGGAAAAAAGGGAAAGATGTTTTTCCGGTTGGTCTGTTTTATTTATGTTTTATTTTTCTTATTATTGTCTTGTTCTTCCGCGTGGAAGTAGAGGAGAGGAGGGAAGAAGTTAGGAGGAGTGGTGCTTGTTTATAGTATTTTAGTTTTGTTTTTTATTTTGATGGGGTTATTGTTAATTTTTTGCAGTTAGTCTCTCTCTCTCTCTCTCTCTCTCTCTCTCTCTCTCTCTCTCTCTCTCTCTCTATATATATATATATATATATATATATATATATATATATATATATATATATATATATATATATATATATATATATATATAAATATATATTAAAAAAAATGGAGTCATTGAAAAGTTTCGCCGTTGCTTCTAAATGAACTCGAGAGCTTAACAAAAGGGAATATAAAAACACTCTAGTGTTTTGATCGGCTTCGATTGCATTTTGTGTGTGTGTTTTTTTTTACTGGATTTTTTTTATTGGGTTAAGATGGATAAAGCGAACTGTGAGTTTTTATTGCGTTGTGAGGCACTGTATGTGTGTTTTTTACAGGGTTAAGATGCAATGTGAGTGTTTTTCACGGGGTTAAGTTGTGCTGAGTTTTTTTTTTTTTTTTTTTTTTATTTGATTAACATGCACTGTATTTTTACAGAGGTAAACTACAGTGTGAGTATTTTTTACAGGATTAAGGTCCAGCGTGAGTATTTTTTACGGGGTTAAGCTGCGCTATGACTATTTTTTTTCTCAATGTTAAGATGCGCTGTGAGTTTTTGTTTTTCTTGGTTAAGCTTCACTGTCACTATTCCAGGGTTAAGCTGTGTTATGAGTGTGTTATATTTGGTTAGGATGCTCAGTGAGTGTGCTGTACTTGGTTAAGCCGCGCTATGAGTATTTTTTTTGTGTTAAAGATGCGCCGTGAGTTTTTATTGTTTAGATGCCTGGAAGGCTCCGAAGGACGAAGAACCACAGGAGGGAACGCAGCTGGTGGGGTCCAGAGCATCAGTGCGTATATACGCAGTCCCCAGACTTGAAAAGCACGTGACAATTGACGGGTTGAAGGAGAACGATAAGTTAATGATGATAGAAAGCAAGGAAAGAAGGAAAATGATCCAGAGAGGTTAAGAGGACATAGTTAAAGTTGAGGATATTTCACATAGAATAAATAAATGTGGTGGATATTTCACTTGGATGAAAGATGAAATCGAGAATATGTGACACAGGAAAGATAAAAATCGAGATTATTTGACGCATGAAAAATAAAAATCGAGATTATTTGACGCATGAAAAATAAAAATCGAGATTATTTGACACATGAAAAATAAAAATCGGGATTATTTGACACATGAAAAATAGAAATGGAGATTATTTGACACAGGAAAGATAAAAATCGAGGATATTTGACACATGAAAAATAAAAATCGAGATTATTTGACACAGGAAAGATAAAAATCGAGGATATTTGACACATGAAAAATAAAAATCGAGATTATTTGACACATGAAAAATAAAAATCGAGATTATTTGACACATGAAAAATAAAAATCAAGATTATTTGACACAGGAAAAATAAAGATCGAGAATATTTGACACAGGAAAGATAAAAATCGAGGATATTTCACTTAGAAATGATAAAATCGAGGATATTTCACTTAGGAAAGATAAAAATCGAGGTTATAACGCTTAGGCAGCGTAATAATCGAGAGCATTTCGCTTAGAAAAGATGAAAATCAAGAATATTATATTTGGATAAAAAGATAATAACTTATAGGAAAGGATTTCATTAGAGGTAAAGAAGATTGATTTGCCTTCAGAGTTTCCGCTGCAACGTTTCCTCCCCTTTTCCCTCTTTTTTTTTCATTCTTTCCCTTCTTCCTCCCGAACGGGAAAAAACGAAAACTTTAGTGGGTAAATCACACGCGAGGGACATTTCCCAACTTCATTCTCTTCCTTGTTGGGTTTGTTTCCTTCTGTTGCTTAGTCGGTTTTGGACATTCCTCCTCCTCCTCCTCCTCTTCTCCTCCTCCTCTTCTTCTTCTTCTTCTTCTTCTTCTTCTTCTTCTTCTTCTTCTTCTTCTTCCCAAGGAAGTAGATCGTAGCCTTTTCTATTTTTTATAGAGTATTTACGAGACGCGATCTTCAAGTTTCCAACTTTGTCAATCTCGAAGACTAATGTCTTCGAAGAGATCGGGTTACTTATCGGTGATATGTACCTGTGCTATTTATTGCACGGCATCTCCATTGTCAAGGATGGGGGTTGGAGGAGAGGGTGGGTGGGGTGGGAGGAGAGATCCTTAACATTTTTTTGTGGGAGTGGAGTGTGAGAGTCCAAAATATATCTCTCTCTCTCTCTCTCTGTTTTTGGAGCAATGCCCTCGCGAGTTGTCAAGGCCTGGGTTGCAGGAGGGGGGGGGGGGGAGTTATTGGAGGTTGGGGGAAGAGGGTGGAAGGAGAGATCCTTAACGCTATTTTGAGTGGAGTATGAAAGCATTCCTAAACATCTCTGTTTCTCCCTTTCTCTCTCGCTCTTTCTCTCTCTCTCCCCTCTTGCATGTTTGGGAGCAGACAGCGTCCCATAAATCTCCGGCAAAGCAGAAGAGGAAGGTATTTTTTCTTTATCTTTAATTCCCACGAAAGTAACGACGTCAGCTTCCCTTCGCCGCGTCCTTCGTCTTGCGTAGGCCTACCTGAGAGAGAGAGAGAGAGAGAGAGAGAGAGAGAGAGAGCACCTCGACCCTCCATCGTGCATTCCCGAACATCAACATGACATTTAACATCCGCACACGTTTCCCCTCTCGCCCCACTTCGTTGTTTTGGGCGTCAAGGTGCGAAGGAAGTCGAGGCATTCGCCTTATCTCAGGGGCACCTCGGAGGAATAAATGTCCGGGAGGTGCCGCGTCGAAATGCCACACGGCAATTCCGCCTTCGGATTCCACCGCCGGACAAAGGAGGTTCGAAGTTGCCCTCGATGATTCCCTGGGCACAAACTGCCTACCGGAATCTGGCGATAGTCTTTGAAACTGGCAGTGGCTGGTGCGTATCTCTCTCTCTCTCTCTCTCTCTCTCTCTCTCTCTCTCTCTCTTTACGTTTTGGTAAGGGGTTCTCGAACCGGGCTGGGAGGGGAGAAATGGGCGTGTTCCCTAAAATGCAGTGCGGCTCTTGTTACCTTGAGCTGAAGAGTAGACATAAAGTTGTTCGCTAACTGCCCTGGGTCAAAACTACAGAAAAAGCGCCTCAGTGGCGTGGTTGGTATGGTGTTGGCGTCCCACCTCGGTGGTCGCGAGTTCGTTTCTCGGCCATTCCATTGAGGAGTGAGGGATGTGTATTTCTGGTGATAGAAGTTCACTCTCGACGTGGTTCGGAAGTCACGTAAAGCCGTTGGTCCCGTTGCTGAATAACCACTGGTTCCATGCAACGTAAAAGCACCATACAAACAAACAAAACTACAGAGAGAGAGAGAGAGAGAAAGAGAGAGAGAGAGAGAGAGAGAGAGAGAGAGAGAGAGAGAGAGAGAGAGAGAGAGAAACTATAGGCACGAGTATTTATTGCTTTATCAAAATGTATATCATCAAGACAAGAGGTCCTCAACCAGGTAATCCACATCCCACTGGAGTGAAAACATTCATGAGATATCCTATTCTACAAGTGCCAGTAATAATGATGAATACAAGAGCGATATCAACATGGCCTTATCATACCACGATACTCTTGCTGATTGTATTGTGAACTAATTATTTTAGGAGGGTCACCTTACCAAAAGTTGTCATACAGGGAGGTCAGTGCAGAGAGGAGGGGTTAATGAACAAATGGATCTCGGAATAAAACATGCTAATACTTGGAAATGGATTGTGGTAAATTGGTTTTGGAATGGAAGGCCCCAAATAGCCAGAACGCGTGAGAGTTCGCGCAAGATCGGTGTGAATGTCTGGATACAAATGGGTGTTCAAAGTGTTGTTGATGAGTCTTGTGTGTAGGTGCATAAACTTCTAATGTTGTGGAAGTTTTCAGCACTGGAAGGTCATCCAGGATTCAGCAGTTGAAAGTATGAATTAAGCAGTGGCTGCTGTGTTCATCTCTCTCTCTCTCTCTCTCTCCCATTCTCTTAAGAGATGAGAAGGGACGGCAACATTTCTGCACTGAATAATTTTTCATTTTTATATCTCCCTTAAAAGAGGGACACCAGATCCATCACGAGATCCGAGTGGTGTCAGCCTTAATGTTCCTTCTCCTCCTCCTCCTCCTCCTCCGTTCTAGACGCCACTCAGACCCCTCTTGTCATGTTTCCATCTGACGTGATCTTCATTCTGTAGCCCAGGGGAGTTTTGGGTGGGGGAAGGCGGGGTAGGGGACGGGGCGGTTGGGGGGAAGCATTCCAGTCACTTATAAGGTGTAACCTTCTTGGCAGCTGCATTCCAGGGGATTTGGCTGGAACATTGGATCGCCATTTCGCTGTTCCAGAGTCCTTGAGAGTTAGAGGTAAATGCTAAATTTATCTCTCGAGTCATCCCTACCCGGCGGAGGAGAGAGAGAGAGAGAGAGAGAGAGAGAGAGAGAGAGAGAGAGATAGAGAGAGAGAGAGGAGAGAGAGAGAGAGAGAGAGAGAAGAGAGAGGAATGTAGTTTTCTTTCATTGCCGTGAAAGTTTTCCCGTACAAAAATTGCTAGAAAAAGTTTTTTTTTATTTTTACGTTTTCAATATATACGAGGACCATTGAGCACACATTTATATATATATATATATATATATATATATATATATATATATATATATATATATATATATATATATATAAGAAAGTAAGACAGACTATTGCGTTTTTTTTGTCACAGAATTCCCTATGGAATTTCAGAATGCGTTGTTGGGAAAGGACCCTTTTCGAGGGTAGAAGACACTTGACATTACTCTTACTATTATTTAACTATCTAAACTATTCCCTACCATGGTTAGCTAAGTAACGGCCCTCGCTCTTCTTTTACCTATCTTGACCTATTAACTAAAAAAAAATAGAAAAAAAAAAACAAGGAAGGATAAATAGGCAGTTGGGAGTGGCGGTAAAGAGGAGAATTAGTACAGTGTATTTTGGTGGAAGGGTGGGAGCCATACCTTGCTGTTAAGGGTCCCATTTTTGTAGTTTTTTCGGAAAAGCTTGTTACCTCTCTCCAACTCTCTCTCTTCGGTCCCTTCTCTCTCTCCGTCCCCTCCTCTCTTCAGTCCTCCCTCTCTCTCTCTCTATATATATATATATATATATATATATATATATATATATATATATTATATATATATAAAATTATATATATATATATATGTGTGTGTGTGTGTGGTCTAGTATATATATATAATAAGAGAGAGAGAGAGAGAGAGAGAGAGAGAGAATTTTATCTCGAATTATGTTGAAAGATGGGAAGTTTGCAGCTCAGTTGAGATTTGTGATGATTATATGATTACCGATAATGAGTTAATTGTCTGCCCTTTTAGCTCAAATTGATGTTGAAATCGTTGTCATATCTTTAAGTCCTTTGGAAAGGTGTTCTGATCCGAAGATTTACGATATAAATTCTTATAAAAATGATTTTCACTTCTTGGAAATTAGCCAGAGTTACATTGATTTTTATTCAGTGAGTGTTTTGTGTATATAATAATTAGTTATTAATAATGTTGCTTTTTCAAATTAGAGTTTTGTGCCTGTATAGGAAGGATAGAAAAATAGGGAAACATGCTCAAAAGTGACCTGCAGTTTTTATTCAGTATCATGTTATTGATAATAGCTGTTTTTAATTATCTTGTGTTTTTAGGCATCAATTTGTGTCAGAACAGAAGGGATGGAGAAAGAGGCAGGAACTTATCTCATGACGTGAGAAAAATAAGAGGGAGAAACCTTTTGTGTGTTAAATTGGCATTTGGTGTCTAAGTACGATTGATGGGAAAAGAGGCAGAGACTTTGACTTTAAAAAAAAAATAAGAGCTAGAAACCTCTATGTGTTAAATATAGCATTTTGTGTCTGAGTACGATCGAATAATAAAGAGACAGAAACTTACACTCTTCGAAAAAGCAGGAAAGTGAGGGGCAATCGACGAAAGCAGTGTACAACGGTCCTTTCGAAATTCTTCCCCTAAAAGGTAAACAAGGAAACGCTTAAGCACGGAAGCGAACTTTAATCACACAGACAGAGAAGAGACCTTTAGGGTTATCGGACGGACGACTTTTGCGTAACACCGAACCACCTGAAAACTCACTCCCAGGCCCACCAAACCACAAGCTGGCCCCGTCCGGATTGGAATTGGAGACACACAATAAGACATAAAAAACGAGGAACGATGAATCATTAACAAGAACAGTTTTTAAGGAGGAGAGTCACATAATGCAGATAACTGACTACGTAACGGGTAGAAAGAAAACAGCGCAGAATATAAAAACAATCGATTCAGCGACGCTATGGACAACTGAATTCTGTCATAAAAAGGACTTGAGTCAATCAGTTAATTCATTGGCAACCACCTTATCAGCAGGGAAATCGACAACAACGCGTATATTTGGAAATGAATCACTACAAACAGATACATAAGGAGATGTATCGGTCACAACAAAGGCCTTCCACGGATGTTTATTTAAGATCTGGAAAGAGAGAGAAACATCCAGCAAACGTCTGGAAATCGAAAACACGCCCAGAAGATAAATCACCGTAACGGAGAAGACGTCCATGTCCAGGCGGACCAGTAACAGCAAAGAAGAAGAAGAAGAAGAAGAAGAAAGATGGTCAGACGACAAAGAAGACATCCAGGAGACGAATAGAAGACGACAAAGACATCTCCTTATGTAAAGCCGATACCGATATGTACAATGATAAAAAGGGGACACCCGCCTAGATCCGACTTGGGGCCTTCGGTTTGTGTGGTGGGGGTCTTTATCCCTCTTCGGGAGTCGTACGATGGACGCGTGCAGGTCGCCGAGACCAGCCAGGCGCACACCAAGCGTACAGGAGGATTCTGTCCTTATTTGGAAGACGAAAGTCCGGAGGGGGAGGTGGTGGTGGAGGAGGATGCATAGGTGGGCGGGAATATGGTGGTGGTGGAGGGTTTGGTATTAGGTGGGCCGGGTTGCTTGTTTGGGTGGGTAACGCCCGCTTGGGTATGGATGGGCTAGCGTGCTGCTTCTCCCGTGCCCTGAACCAGTTCAGTTCTGAATAATTTTTCTGAGACGTTGTGATGCCTCATTGGACAAAGGGTTAAAGCATAGGTGGGCCCTGGGTTGGGGCATAGGTGTGTTCTTGATTAAAGCATAGGTTGGCCCTTGGTTGAAGAGTAGGTGGGTCCCTGGTTAAAGCATAGATAGATTTTTCATTAAAGTATAGGTTGGTCCTTTGTCGATCGTAGTTGGGTTCTTGGTTAAAGTTTAGATGGTTCTGGTTGAAGCATTGGTGGGCTATGGTTGAAGTTGGTGAGTCTTCGGTAGAAGAATAGTTGGATCCTGGGTTTAAGAATAGGTGGGCTCTTGGTTATGTATTTGTGTAAGCATAGGTGGTTCTTGTTTGAAGTATAGGGGGATTTTTTTGGTTAAAGCATAGGTGGGTCCTGAGTTGAAGATAGATATCTTGGTTAAATGTTAGATGGTCTGATATGCAGTGAATGTTGTTTTCGTAAGACATTGAATAGCTTTCCTTCTAGATGAAATAATATAATACGGAAATTTCTTTTTTTATTTTTTTCGAAATTTACTGACTTTCCTTCGTATGTAAATTTTTTTTAAATTTAGAATTTAACGAGTAATCGATAAATAAGTGAGAGTGCAATGTAATAACATATTACGTGGCGGAAAATTATGATGTAAATAAAAGGCTGCTCCACTCCGACGGGGAAAAAAAATTCCATTCTTTATGTAAAATTCTTTGAGAAATTTATTCTGCTTGTGGGTGGGCTGTCTTGCATGCTTGACAATTGACATTTTCGATGATGGTGATTAATGATCACCAAACTTTTACCTTTTGATTTTCTCATTATTTTTGGCTTTTATTAGTCTGTTCCTTTCGGTTAACCTCAAACAGCCTCTCGAAGTCTAATTATGTAGGCTTTTTAAAATTAACTTCAAACAACCTCTCGAAGTCTAATTATGTAGGCTTTTTAAAATTAACTTCAAACAACCTCTCGAAGTCTAATTATATCGACTTTTTAAAATTCAATTAAAACAACCTTTTGAAGTCTAATTAAATCGGCCTTTTCAAATTCACTTTAGTCTCTCGAAGTCTAGTTATGTCGGTTTTTAAAATTAACTTTGAGCAGTCTCTCTCGAATCATGAAAAATAGTTGGAAAAAATAGTTTATATATATATTTTCATATTTCATTCAAGGTGATATAATTTTGATTCACGTGACAAATCTCCCTAATATATTCGTCAAATTTCTTATGCACCCATTTGGATTATCTGTGTTGAATCATGCCCATACAAGGGCGGCCACAGGGCGCCTATCGTTCACCAAAAGGGGCGTGACAGGGCAAAGGTGACGACGCCTAATGTAAACAGACAATATAAAAGAGGCTACAGGTGACTACAGTTTACCTGGCGAAGGGCGATGCGATCACGATTCTTAGTTGTTAGTTAGTTTTTTTTTTCTTGGGTTTCCGTGTGTGCGTGTTTTGCTTCTTAGAAACAATGGATGAATATTTCTAGGTTATGGCGCTATGTCCAGTATATTGGTTACCTTGATTGTAAGGATGATTTATGTATATTTTACTTTTTTTTTCTATCAATCGTCAGCTGGAAACCTTATGGATAGAACCCAAGAGGGCTCTAAGAAAGGGGTGTTATAGAAGGAGGTGAATAAATGGATAAATATGGGAGGACAGAAAATGTCTTACAAGGCTGTCTGACCTTCAGTTTTAGAATTCGTTGTATTCATCTCTCTTCTCCACTCCTGTGTTTTCGTCTTCTCTTGGAGAGAGAGAGAGAGAGAGAGAGAGAGGAGAGAGAGAGAGAGAGAGTGAGTAAAGTCTCCCTCGTCTCTTTAGTCTCTGTCTCTTCATCCGGAACTACAAGAAAACAGCCTTGATGCCTCCTTAACACGCTTGAATTAACGCTGGCATTTCTCTCTCTCTCTCTCTCTCTCTCTCTCTCTCTCATCTGGAATCATATTTACAGTGCATTTTTCCCCTTCTCTCTTGCTCATCTTGAATCATATGTACAGTACATTCTCTCTCTCTCTCTCTGTCTCTCTAGAATCATATTCACTGTCCATTCCCCCCCCCCCCCCCTCCCCCCCCCCCCCCTCTCTCTCTCTCTCTCTCTCTCCGTCTAGAATCATATTTACAGTGCATCCCCTCTCTCTCTCTCTCTCTCTTTCTCTCTCTCTCTCTCTCGAACCATATTTCTGTGCATTTTTCCTTCTTGTCCCCTTACAGAATTTGCTGTGTGGCGAATATTTATTTTTCCTTGACTCTGCCATCATGGAATTTTTCCGTACATGCTTTTCTTGCCTTGTTTTGATGTCTACCTTTGCATTTCCCCGTCCAGTTCCAGACGGCATTTTAATCCAGCGACGAAGACGACGTAAGTTCTGTTCCGTTCCACCTGAGTGATTTTGTTTTGCACCTCCGGGTGCCGGACCAGAGGCACAGAAGGTGAATTGTGATGTCATAATCATAATTTATGGTGTAATACCCTCGGCAGTGGCTGTGTTCGTTCCACGTGAATATGAATTATATAGTGAATTTTTCTTTTTCTTTTTCTGATTTCTTTTCTTTCTTTAGTATTTCCCTTTACCGACTTCTACTTCTTTCTAATGAACAGCATATTCTTTGAAAGCTTGAATTTGAAGTCAGTAGCCCCCGTGGCTTTATTCCAAATGAATAGGGTTCATATTTTGAATAATAATAATAATAATGATAATAATAATAATAATAATAATAATAATAATAATAATAATAATATTTTTTTAAAGCTTGAATTTTAAGTTAGCGGCCTTTGTGGACGTATTCCAAATGAATCTGGTTCATCTTTTGAATAATTAATAATAATAAAATAATAATAATAATAATAATAATAATAATAATAAATAATAATAATAATGACTATTATTATTATTATTATTATTATTTATTATTATTATTATTATTATATTATTATTATTATTATAGCTTCATCTGGCTATGGATAATAATAATAATAATAATAATAATAATAATAATAATAATAATAATAATAATAATAATAAAAATATAATAATAATAATATAGTAACAGACGAATAAAATACTAGAAGACGTACTCCCTCGGAGACTCGTACCCGTCCATTCACTTCCAGAAAACCGCTCCAAAATCTATCTCCAGAAAACCGCTCCAAAATCTATCTATCTATCTATCTATCTGGTCGTGAGGCTACAACTGTACGTATGTCTGTCTGGATGACGACCCGTTCTTCCCTTTCGTTCTTGCGAAATCGTACGGTAGCCTGGTCGCGATTTGTGTCCGTCTTGTGACTGACATAACAAGTAGATGACTTTGAGGGTCTCGTCAGGGTGTTATTGTAATATATTTCACTGAGTGATAAAGTGTTAGTTGAATTCGCTATGTAAAATTATTTGGTGGGCTGGATGTCGTTGTCAAGAATGTGTTGATATTAGTTGCACTCAATTTTTGATATCTATATATATATATATATATATATATATATATTATATATATACTATATATATATATATACTATTGTATGTATGTGTATATATACATTATATATATATCAAATGTATTTCATATGCAGACGTTATGTGCATTTTGAAATATATATATATATTATATCATATATATATATATATATATATATACCACATATATATAAATATATAATATACAATATATAATATATATATACTATATATAATATATATAGATATATTTAAGTATAGTATATATATACATATATTGTATATGTGTATATACATTATAGATATATTTCTAAATGTATGTTCATATGCAGACGTTATGTGCATATATATATATATTCCCCTTCTGTCTACATGTATGAAAATATATTAATTCCGAGGGAGAGCGAATTAAATATTAAAGGTCATTTGTAGCTCGAATAATTTATATGAATCACGGCGAAGTGATAATTATTCATATATATGTACACATATTCATTATGTATGGTCAATCAATTAATCAGTAAGTCATGTATCACGCACTTATACATAAGTATTAATATTAAATTCCGTCGAAGGAGGACCCTCTATAACAATGTTCAACCCTCAGTTATATTTCCGCTTCAGTGAAACTGGTGGACGTCTTTAAGACTTATTATCTCTTAGTGTTAGAACGACGGGATCGAATGCGTGCTCTCTCTTCCGCAATGCACCAAGTCATATGAGAGAGAGAGAGAGAGAAGAGCACTAGTTAAGTTTCCTTCTATATTCTTAGTCAACAGTAAGTCTTACTCTAGCTGCATAGATTAACTCTCTCTCTCTCTCTCTCTCTCTCTCTCTCCTCTCTCTCTCTCTCTCTCATATCCTATTAAGTTTTAAGATTCGCTTGCATAGCTTTCCTGTTTTTAAGCATTTTTGTTAAATCACTCCCTACATTGTGAATCTGAAAACTCTCTCTCTCTCTCTCTCTCTCTCTCTCTCTCTCTCTCTCTCTCTCTCTCTCTCTCTCGATTTTCCATTCACCTACCGGTGGCATTTCAGGGAGCATTCCGTTCCATGGAGCGGAACGAATCCGAACATACTTACAAGATGTTTTGCGTTCTTTTTTCGACGAGAGATGTAATGGCTGCCTCTGATGTTATGCTGGTGAGGAATGTGAGAGAGAGAGAGAGAGAGAGAAGAGAGAGAGAGAGAGAGAGAATTGCTTACAGAAGAATGCATGTGGAATCATTCTTACTCGTCCGGTTGAGGGGGACTATTTCGTCGAACCAGTTGTGAAGATGTCATTATTTGAACTGACCCTTAAATGTAATAGTTACTTTATGATAAAATCGGATTAAATGGCATCCTGTGTGTGTTAAGATGGTAGAACTGAACAATAGTTTCATCTGCGTAGAGATGAGAAACTTTTCTAATATCTGGCTAAATTGCAGTTCTTGATATTAGTTGAGGAGAGCAGTTTCATAGGTGACTATCCTTTAACATTCTTCGTGGAGAGTACAGAGAATCTAACCCTGTTGTGTAGAAATATAGTAGCATTGAGGGGCAAAAGGATATCCTTAGTTTGAGAGGATGTAGTGGTAGATTTGAACTGTCACCTCTGATTTCGTAGAGAGAGAGAGAGAGAGAGAGAGAGAGAGAGAGAGAGAGAGAGAGAGAGAGAGAGAGAGAGAGTTGGATAGTGGAGTATATGAGTTTTCTCACCTAACGAAAGAGGTGATAAAGTGAGAGAAATATGTAGATGGGAACTTTTTTATTTTTTAATTTTGAGAGAGAGAGAGAGAGAGAGAGAGAGAGATGGATGGTGGAGTATATGATTGTTTCTCATCTAATGAAAGAGAGATGGTTAAGTGAGAGAAATATGTAGATGTAAACCGCCTTTTGAGAGAGAGAGAGAGAGAGAGAGAGAGAGAGAGAGAGCGCGAGAAAGAATTGAGTCGGATAGTGATAAGGTTGTAAGAGTTTTCTCAGTGTGTTCATGTAGGAGATGCGGTAAATCGAAAGAAATATAACTTTAAAACTTATTGTTTGATTAAATTTAATCTCTTAAGAAATGTGCTATACAGAATATTCTGTTTATCCCGAAGGGGAATTTCCTCAGAAATTTAGTATGCATGATATTGCGAGCAGGGACTTTAATTTTAAGGTCAGTGAGCAACAAGCTGGGAACTTGGGCCATAAAGGACCATGGTATCTCAAGAAGAATTGTATACTGTAAATTATCAAGTTTATCTTGGGGAAGTCTTTCATTGAAGAAAGTCAAGAGACTTAAGGGATCTTAGATAAGAAATGATATTATGGTTAGAGTGCAAAGGGAAAAAAAGAGGTATGAAATAGTCTAAAGCAAAGTTAGACCATTTTAATATTTTTAAAGATATAGAGTGGAAAGGCATAATAATAATAATAATAATAATAATAATAATAATAATAATAATAATAATAATAATAATAATAATAATAATAATAATAATAATAATAACAATAATAATAATAATAAAATAATAATAATCGAGAGTTAAAAGTCACAGTAGTGTTAATATTATTTATTTTTATCCTTTTACATAAATACTATTGTGGCTTTAAATTGCCGATATTACAGCCTCGTTACAGGTGTTCCTTGATTCAATAATAATAATAATAATAATAATAATAATAATAATAATAATAATAATAATAATAATAATAATAATAATAATAATAATAATAACAATAATAGTGATAAACTGGATGAATGAATTAAATAATAATCTTAGTAGAATGAGTCTGGAGAAATAAATCCACAGGTATGTATGTACCTGTACAAATATATATAAAAAATACACTCTATAGGGAACTTTCGAGAATCTGTTCTATTCCCTTTTTTAGTCGATTTCCTGAGGAATGTATAAATCATCAGTTAATAACGTACGATAAATAAAAGATGGAAAAAAGAGAATCGTACTGTTTTTCGAAGGGTCCCGGTGGAGTTTTTTTCTTTCAAGGTTATTTTATCGTTACACATCTGTGGATTTGTTTCGTAAGTTTTAAGAATGTGAGGTAAAGAAGACTTGATTCTTTCCAGAAACGGAAAGTGTGTATGATGAACGTGTTTAACTAAATACATCCGTGAAATGGAGAACAGTAAATAAAGGCCTCGGTGATACTTGTCGAAAATGCGCGAGATTTTTGTTTTAACAATTTTTAGCTTTATGAAAAGTTGTATTTTTTTCTCACCTCCTGATAAAAGGCCGTGTCTTGAAATGAAGCGTAATGTTGGAGGCATGAAGACGTGATTATATTTGAGCAAAAAGAGAAAGGTTGGCTTGGCTTTCGTCTCTTTCTTTGGAGTTTAATGTCTTGTGTCGCAATCTTAGGGGTTTAGTGAGAAGAAAAGACGAGAGGATTAAGAAAAGCTCTGGTGATGTTTTTATGTGTCACGTTTTAGTTTTTTTGTGAGGGTTAAGGAGAAAGATATGAAAGGGAATCACTGTCTTTGGTGTTTACAGTAATTCAGAAAATACTGAAGAGAATACTTGACATTTTTTTATAAGATTTTTCATGCTATAAATTAAACAATAACATTTCAAGATAAAAATGATATTATTATTAAATTTTGTTTCAGAGAAAGTTGTGACGACAGATTTTTATTTTTATTTTAGAAAATTATCATATACAAAACTATCTAATATTAAGGAAAGGAGAAGGCCCGTTTTCTCACATTTTTTTTTGGGGGGTGGCTGGGGGTATGGAGGGAGAAGCTTGATAATTCCTTTTGTGTACAGCAGGGCAAAGTATGGTGCGATGACAATAGGAAAGACGTGTCATCATGATGGAATTGTGTTAGGTCACGGTATAACTCTTCTTGTTCGCTCTGCTCTCTTATTAGCAAAACGAGGTAGGTCTGATGCCGCCTGGGGAGATGAGTTCATTAAATGTTTTCTTGTGTTGTAGATATTTACACACATATAGTATATATAGTACACGTATATACAAATATATATACATGTATAGTATATATATATATATATATATGTATGCATACAATATAGTATATATAAGAATTATATATATATATATATATATATATATATATATATATATATATATAGATATATATATATATATATAATATATATATATATATATATATATATATAAGGTATATACACGTACATAAAATATTTATATAGACTAATATGATATATATACTATATATATGTGTATATATATAGACATAAAACTATAAAAAATGATATATATATATATGTATTTATAAAATTCTAAACCAGTATATCAGAACGACGTTCAGGACATTTTCATCCACCTGTAAATTTCAGTAGAAAAAAAAAATTTAAACGTTATAATACTGATAACGAGTGCAGTGCTAATAATGGTGACTGTTCGCATCAGTGACAGTGAAGGGATGTTGAAGAAGACCACTTGGGAAGGTTCGTGAAGCCTTTGCGAAGTAGATAAGAAAGGAGAGAGGCTTTCAAAAGACGCCCTGGAGGGTGGGTGGATGGGTGGTTGGGAGGGCCGGGAAGAGGTGGTGGTCCCCTCCCTGTCACCCTTAGACTTAGAGGGAGAGAAGGATTCAAGTGCCTTTTGAAGTGTAGGACCTTAAGGGAAAGTGTAAAAGGAGTGTGGGTGGAAGCTGAGAACTAGGTGGTTGAAGGGGGCGCCGGAGGTAAGAGATTGGAAATGAGAAAGAGAGAGAGAAGAAGAGGAGAGAGAAGGGGGGAGGGGGGGGGGGGTGTAACGAGTTGACTAACTGCCGCTGGAGAAGGAAACTCTCCAGATTGGAAATGAAGCAAAGATAAAGTTCTAAGTAATATAATATATAATATATATATATATATATATATATATATATTATAATATATATATATATAATAATATATTGTAGATATACTATTATTGATTTTTAAGTTTGCTGTGTCGACTAGATCAGCCATTCAACCCACGTACTTGATTGAATCAGATATAAAAGGTCAGTGTGCTGCATATAAATGAATCCAGGTAGTTTAAGTGGAAACGTAATTTCCATTTAAAAAGTGAACAAGTATTTCCTCGTCAGTTTTTAATATCTACGGAGGTTTCCCTTAATAAACAAATCCGCCCCCAAGACCCAAGTGGACGAGACACGTGCTGCTCCTCCATAAAGATCGAGGATAACATAGCTCGACCTTGATTCCAACCAAACGGAAGGCTAAGGTGCACACTCTCATTACATGGTACGAGTTTGATGGTGCGGTGAACGGAAGAAGGTTGGGGTTTGTAGGGGTTGGTGGGGGACGATTGGCTGTTGTCAGAGAGGAGGGAGGGAGGGGGATGTGCTTCGGTATCCTCCCGATTAATGAAACCCTAAAGTGGACTCCTCTTCCCGCTGAGTGGCTCCTACATCGTATTAACCTGTGACACGGAATTCTTCGGTGCGTCGTTGTAAAGTACCTGTGTTTTTCTCTTTGGTTTTGGTTCCCATTTTCGTGAATTTAATTTGTGTCCAGGTGAACTCGCGTGACCTGTGGTGGTGGTGCGAGCGTGTGGTGGTATGCACACTGCTGCGTTTAGCTACTTACGAACCCATACTGTTGCCCCACTTCCTTTTAAAAATGAAGGTAAACAGAAATAGTTCAGCTGGGAAATGTAAGCGGTGTTTAGGAACCATTTTTTTTATGTAAAAGCTTGTGATATGGATTTGTTTATATATCCTATATATATATATATATATATATATATATATATATAATATATATATATAAATATAACCAATGTAGCACGAAGGAACACGTACTTGAGAATATCCTTAAATCCTCGGTAGAAAGGTAAGGACACAGGGACTTGGAATAAGTAATACTACTACGAAAGTACTTGTTGCAAGTCCTTGTTTCACTTACCTATTTACCGTGGATTTAAGGATATATATATATATATATATATATATATATATATATATATATATGTAGTATATATAGTATATATATAAATATATATATATATATATATATATATATATATATATATATGTGTGTGTGTGTGTGTGTGTGTGTGTGTGTATATATGTGTGAGTTTGTACGTGCACTTTTATAGAGCTGTCTTTATAGCCTCAATTTATAAGGCTATTCATATTATACGCATTAACATGCAACAACTGATCGCCAATCTGTGTTCCTGTTTTCGCGATAAATTGCTTTTATATTCTCAATCGAAGCCCCTTTGTATTCATAAGGGCGAGTTGTTTATAATGTTTCCTGAGAAAAAAAAAACAAAAAAAAAAAAAGTGGTTAAGTGTCTACATCAAACTGAATCTCGTGTTGAGGTTGTATAATGGTTAAATACTCAAGTGTTCGACGTCGTACTACAATCGCTTAACTGCCAAGTGTACTACTGGGGTGTTTGTATGAGACACGCCTTCCTTGTTGCTTAGGGAGAGCTTGTGCATACTTGAATTAATGCTAATAATGTTTTTTTTTTTTTTTTATGAGTAAATCCAGTGTATTCGACTGCTGAATATTTATTAGTTTTTTTATTCTTTTAATTCGATTTTTGTTTAGAACGAGTGTTAGCATATTAGCTGGATAATTTTAATACGGCTATTAATGTTGTTTGTTGTTATTACTGATACCAAATTATATATATATATATAAATATATCATATATATATATATATATATATATATATATATATATATATATTCTTTAATGAGTAAGTCAAGTGTATTCGTCTGGTGAATATTCATTAGTTTTTTTTCTTTTATTTCGATTTTTAATATGGCTAGTAATGTTATTACTGATACGAAGATAATTTTAATGGTAACCTTATTATTATTATTAATTTTGTTGACATAATTAATAATTATAATAATTAAAAGAAAGGAATTCACATGTAATATTGATAATTACAAACTATCAATTACTTAATGAATACCGTTTCATGTTACATGATAAAAGTGATTAGCAAATTTCTCTCTCTCTCTCTCTCTCTCTCTCTCTCTCTCTCTCTCTCTCTCTCTCATGGAAGGCCGATGTCATGTCGAAATCAGTTAGCTGATTAATCCCACGGAACGTCACTTCGCTAAATGAACACATTGTAGTTCCTGAAGGCGTTGTTGAACGTGAATTACAATTTAGTGATATTCCATTTTTTTTTTTTTTTTTTTTACTCACTCAGGCACGCAGGCATAAACGCACCCTTGCAATATTAGTATAAGCTCAGCATCATTACTTGCGTATCTTTAAGTATATTTTATCTATAAGTATTTTTTTATTTATTAACAAGAACCTTGTGTCAGACACAAAATAAAAAAGGATTTGAAGATATTGAGTAATTTCATTATTTTTCAGATTCGTCATATCACATTATATCTTGTACTAACGTTATCTTGTTTCTTCTCTTCCTCCAGGTAAGATTCGCCCTTCCGCACACGTATCGGTACTTCACGGTATGTCATGGTACTTTCTGTCTTTTTGTCCGATTTGTTTTTTCATAGGAAGTGTCTACTGCATTAAGTGTACATGGGTGGATTTGGTCTGTGACGTCATATGGTGACGTCATTGGTGAAATCACGTGACTGAAAGTATGACGTCGAAGGGGGTTTATTGTCTATCTTTCTTCGGGATACATGTGTGACCAACTCCCCCTCCGCACCTCCCCACCCCTCCTCCTCCTCCTCCTCCTCCTATTTTCGTAGTCAACCTACGCGATTATAGGCGCACAGAGGTCATGGAATGCTGTTGAAATGTTTGCAGAGGTGAATAAATTGCTACGTGTTTGTTGTCTTACGCTTGTTTACCTGCCCCTAAGTTCTTCCGCGTTCATTAGGAAACATTTAGCGGTGTGTTCAGGCACGTGTAATTTTCATTAGCTGGCGTTTTTATGCTCGCGGACACACGTCAGTTATATAACTGACGAGGTAAGAGAACTGGAAAAATATGCATGCGCGTCTGGCATACATAATGGGAGGAAAAATAAAGCTGAAAAATTGCGCATTCCGTTAAATTATTGTGTTTAGTGCGGAAAGGGTCTGTTCGTCTGCGCTGACAGGTAGGCCAAAAATAGCCAGCAAAATTAAAAGATGATGAACGCGCCAACCTGCATCAAAAGTTGAATTAGGGATAGAATGAACAAGTAGTTAAGGGCTGTAAAGAATGATAGTTCATTGAGGATTGCAAATTGACAAGGAATTGATAAATCATGGAAATACACCTCACGATTTTTGTTCAGGATGAAGCGAAGGAAGAAATTGACGGTATATTGATAAGTAGTCGAAAAAAGAATTGCGAGCTTATAGGATGGAACGAAGGGAAAAACATTGATGAGACTTTTAGATAAATAATATCAATAATAAAATAACTATTTTTTAGGATGAATTGAAGGAAGAAAATTTATGAGAAACTGGTAAATAATGGGGAAAAGGCTCATGATTTTTAAGGATGAAACGAAGGAAGAAAATTAATAGGACTTTGATAAATAATCGAAAAAAACTCATGGTATTTTAGGATGAAACGAAGGAAGAAAATTGAAAAGACTTTGATAAATAATCGAAAAAAATTCATGACATTTTGGGATGAAACGAAGGAAGATAATTGAAAAGAAATCGATAAATATTCGGGAAAAGACTAATGATTTTTAAGAATGAAAGGAAGGAAGAAAATTGATAACAAACTGATAAGTAGCCGAAAACGGGCTTATGAGTTTTACGATGAAACGAAGAAAAAAATTGACAAGAAACTGATAAATAATCGAAAAAAAACCTTCCTATTTTCTAGGATGAAACGGAGGAGGCAAAAATTGCGAAGTGAGGACGATGCGTAAAACAAAGATTGATAATCACTTCAACATCCGTAAACAGCCGTCCAATCACTCTGATGGATGACCGATCGGCTCTAATTGATGGATGGATCGTGTTAGGGAAATGGATAATGGAAAAGGAGCGAAGGATGACGGTGGATGGTGGATATGGTAGTGAGGTTGGCCTGGTCTAACCATAGTAGATTTGATTCCGCTGCTAGAAATAGAGATGATGCCTCTACGTATGCATTTTTATATATTTTTTGCGAGAGTACTCCGCTGAAACGTTATATGGGGAAGAGTTCGTGTGATGGGCGATACGATATTCGATACTTATGGAAAAACCCGGCTCGGTTATAGGAGTGGGATTTGGATATTGCACGATTTTGAGAGAGAGACAGAGAGAGAGAGAGAGAGAGAGAGAGAGAGAGAATTACAATAGTTATAAAAATACTGGCCGGGTGGGATTTGGATATTGCACAATTTGGGAAAGAGAGAGAGAGAGAGAGAGAGAGAGAGTTTATGTCTCTTTGAGAGACAAAGAGAGCAATTTTTATAGTTAATAGACAAAAATCGGCTGGATTTTATGAATGCTATTTGGATATTGCAGAATTTTGAGAGAGAGAGAGAGAGAGAGAGAGAGAGAGAAGAAGTCACATGCAGTTGCAAGGATTAGGATGTCCAAAGACTTAATAGTCAGAGAGAGAGAGAGAGAGAGAGAGAGAGAGAGAGAGAGAGAGAGAGAAAGAGAGTTGTTCTGTTGATTCATTTTCTCCCAGTGATCGAGAATGATTGTATCGACCTGTGTTATTGTAGACAATGTATTGTCTATTGAGTAACCAGGACCTGCAGAAAAAAAAGGGAATTATGACCTCTCAAAAAATCTTATGCATAAGAAAAGCAGCAACCTTCATTCTGATGGATTTCAGATGTTTTTTTAATATATTGGGACAGAAACATTGACTTCCATCCTAAGGAAATTGAATGTTGAATTTTATTGACAAAGAGAATAAAAATTAACTGAATTTTCTCATGTTATTTGTGTGTGTGATATATATATATATTATATATACATATAATATAATATATTATATATATATATATATATATATAAACATAGATATACATATATTGTAATAGATATATGTATATATAAACTGGACCTTTTCTGTAATGCAAGTTATGACAAAGTATGTAGTTTAGTGTAACTAAGATGTTAAACAAGATTGGCAAAACCATCGTAGGGCAGTTATTCTGATACAACTATATTGCTTGTATGTTATTTCTTTTACCTTCCATTGTTTCAGTTTTGTAACTTTTATTTCTCTTTCTGAAAGAGGGAGAGAATGTATTCTCCGAAAGCTTAAATAAAAACTTTCAATTTTCTCCTAATTTTAGTGGGCTTCCTACAACATATTATTCTAGTACGCGGATACTGTGTTTAACTTTGCTATATGTATATATATGTATAATATATATATATATCTATATATATATATATTATATATATATATATATATATATATAAAAATATGAGTGGATGTATCTGTACGTATACAAACACACAAAGGAACAACGTGCTGCCCTCTCTCCGGGCGAGATGTTTCTCATCGGGCCAAAAAAGCCCCTTCCAAGCCCTGGGAAAGCCCTGGCAAAGCCTGCGTTATAAAATCATTTAGAAGACCGGTTCCTTTTTATCACGCGGGAGATTGGGCTCGATTTTTATGGCCGCCTCCGATGCTTTTAAGAGCAGTTTGGTTCTGCCTTTTCTCATTTGTTGTGGATTTTCTGATACGTCTCTATCAGTGGCTTGTTGATTGATGCGATTCTTAAGTTTTAGTGATAATTATAATAATGATAGTAATGACAATGAAAACGCCTTAAGAGGGATACGAAGTAGTAGCCGAAAGTCTCTCCTAGTAATTTTTAACATTTTACAAAAATATATTTTTAACACTACTGTGCTTTTAATTGTCAATATTATAGCCTCGTTACGGAGGTTCCTTAGTTTTATATAGTAATAATAATAATAATATTAATAATATAATAATAATAATAATAATAATAATAATAATAATAATAATAATAATAATAATAATAATAACATCCTTTGTGTCAGCTCAGTGCCATACAGAGATAGACAAAGGGGATAAAGTACAGTCCACAAGTTTAAGATACGCGAGATGAAGTTTGAATGATAGACGAACATACCCAAATAATAATAATAATAATAATAATAATAATAATAATAATAATAATAATAACATCCTTTGTGTCAGCTCAGTGCCATAATCAGAGATAGAGAAAGGAGATAAAGTACAGTCCCATAAGTTTAAGATACACGAGATGAAGTTTGAATGATAGACGACCATACCCAAATAGTAATAATAATAATAATAATAATAATAATCTTGGTTAAGCTGAGAGCCATATACAGAGATTGGCAACTTGCTAACTATGTAATACAGAAAATTTAATAATGTGAGAGAAAACGTTTTTATAATAAACTTCCACACCCAAACAATTAATAATAATAATAATAATAATCATAATAATAATAATAATAATAATAATAATAATAATAATAATAATAATAATAATAATAATAATAATAATAATAATAATAAGCAGTTATCTTCAGCTAGAGATGTTAGACATTTACAGAATCCAGGCACAGCTTGCCACGTTACACCCATTCTCTTTTCGTAAATCATTTACAATTTGTAAAAACGTGCTATATAAACCTTTTCGGCTCTTTGAATTAACGCACTAAAGCGAGTATGATTCCCGTGCTTCCTTGTGCCCATGAATCAGAGACAGGTATGCCGTGCACCTGTGTTAACACGGTCACCGCCTCGGTTTCGTCTTATACACGGTCCAGACCGTGGTCTTATACGGCATTTCTTTGGATATACCCCTGGGTGCTGCTGGCTCTGAGAGAGGGGTCGGGATAGGCCTATTTCATTTGATCTGTAGGCTGTCAGGGGGTTCTTAAGGAGCCAAAGCCTGTGCCGATGTATGGCCGTTTTTATAACATCTTATGTCGCTTTTTTTTTTTCTTGGTTGTCTGCCACTGTGGTATTCGTGTTTTCTGTTTTCTTGGTGTAATGACTACAAAGGTGTATATCGTTTTTTGGGTGGTTAGAATTGCGTGGATGTCACACACGCACACACACACATATATATATATTATATATTTATAGATAAATGCTATTATACATTTGTCTTTAAAGCTTTATTGACCTCTAAAGATCACAAAACTTCGATTTTTTTCTCTCTAAATGACCAGTGGTATGAGTGCGATGATTATAATTACCGTTCTGTCATCATTTTATGACGATTTTTATTTCATGACGATTTTAGGACGAACTCTTTCGATTTGTAATTTCGAGAATCAGAGTCGATTTTGTCAATTTCCTTTTTTTTTCTCTCTCTCTCTTTCTGTCTCTTTTTTTAAGTGACAAAACGCTTGTGCAATGTTGTCGTCAGCTCGAAAACCTGACAGCCTAATGTCTCGAGTATTTATCTCGAGTATTTATCTGCAACTTGAAAACTTTTCTTTGCACGCAACCGTCCTTTCCTACACGCGAGAGCCTTACGGACATAAGAACGCAAGAGGGGAAATCATGTACACACACGCGTATATTTGTGTACATGGAAGGAGCTCGTGTCATAACGTCTCTCTTCTCTTTCCTCTCTCTTCTCTCTCCTCTTGCTCTTCATCTGCTCTCGTCATACTTCATGCGTATGTATTCATAGACCATACGAACGTTGCCGAAGTTTTTCGTCGAGTATAATGAATCAAGGTTTTTCCAATCCTAATGGTCACAGTCGTATGCAGATATTTTATAGGGGTAAAATTCTCTCTCTCTCTCTCTCTCTCTCTTCTCTCTCTCTCTCTCTCTCTCTCTCTCTCTCCGGTTAGTTGAGCGCGTTTTAGTTCAGCGACTCCCATAATAACGAGTTTTGAGAAAAGTAGAACGGTCGCCTGGTCCGTGTTGTATTTTCACCTGTATTAACGAGCCTTCTATATATTATTAAGGGAGGAGGAGGGGGAGGAGGAGGAGGAGGAGGACCCACAATTGGTCCTTCTTACCATCTTCTGTTCCACTCCCTTTATTCCTCGTGTTGTTTTTTCTTCCTTCTTCTTTACAGACTCTCCTTACAGTTTTTCTTGCCTTCCTTCCTCCTTCCTGCCTTCCTTTGCCTTCATTGTTTTTCTTCTCCTACTCCTCCTCCTCCGGACCTAACAATGGTTTTCCTTCTTACCACTTCCTTCGTTCCACTCCCTTTATTCCTCGTTTTCTCCTCCACCTTCATTATAGACTCCTTACATTTTTCTTCTTCCTCCACCTCCTCCTCCTCCTCCTCCTCCTGCAAGCGTTTTCTCATACTTATTCCATTATTAGCAGCCATCTTCCCAGCATATATCACTTTTGTGGAGCCTTTTCTGTTCTCGTGTACCTGTGACTTTTTAGCTTTATTGGTGGCGTGTTGCTTCCCTTTCTCGTCTTCCCACAGTCTCATTCTTTGTTATTGTACTTCCTGTTTCTTTTGTCTGTGCTGTCACTCCATTGCATATTTACTTTTCCTGTTTTATTATTTATTTCCCCCCTCCAGTATTTCTTCTTTACCTCTCCCCATTCTTATTTACCTCATTGCATCTCTTTATTGTTTTTTCTATTTTCCTCTTCTATTTTCCTTGGTCTCCTCTGCTCTGTTCCTCCTCGATTTCCTTCTCTGTTAGCTGAAGCCACAGGGAAAATTTAAAAAAAGAAAAGACAAGGGCCAAGTACTTTCGTGTATTTAACAGATGTTTGTGCCCCGAAGAAGTGTTAAATACACGAAAGTACTTGGCACTCTGTCTTTTCTTTTTTGATTTAAAAAAGAAAAGGCAGAGTGTCAAGTACTTTCGTGTATTTAACACATCTTTGTGCCCCGAAGATGTGTTAAATACACGAAAGTACTTGGCACTGTGTCTTTTCTTTTAAAAAATTTCCCAGTGGTCTCAGCTAATAAACAAAATCACGTGCTTACTTTTGGGATTTCTTAGTTCCTTCTCCGTGTCATTGTCTTTTCCTCTCTCTTTTTCTGCCTTCTAACCTGTTCTCCTCCGTATCACCATCTCTTTTCCTCTCCTCTTGTCTTATGTTCCCTCTTCCTGTTGTAAATATTTCTTTACACATCTTCGTCATTCTGCATCTTCCAGCCTCTCCCCGATGCAGTTCGGCGCGGTCAATCCGATTAGCCGAAATGGGCCGGCCTAACCCTTCGGAAATCCTCTCGTCTTCGTTTTCGGTGCTATACCCTCCATTACGATGACCGCTGATGATGATGTTTATATATGTAAATTCGCCTCCTGGGAGGGGGAGGGGATCTTAAAGCATGGACGCTCCATCCGATTACATTAATAAGACCTCAGAGGTACTCTATAAGGACGATGCTTAGGATTCTTGATGCCTTGTGATGCTCGTCATTAGGAAGGGGAGTGGCATGATTTAAGTTTCATATTTTTTTCCCTCCCTCTTAGCGGGGTGGATACACGTGTTTGTAGTCGAAGATGGAGGGGGGTTGGTGGTTATGGGAGACCGGGCATCGGGTAAAAGAGATTTAGCGTGAGCATACTCGAGAGAGCGCATAAATTAAGGGAGATTAGTTGTGAGGAGTGAAATTGCCCTTTTTTTTTTTTTTTCGAGTCTGCCATTGACTATATACGGGACGGAAGCATCAAGATTTCGAGATGGCTCATACAGTCTTCTTTTTCTTCCTCTTCTTTTTTTTTGTGCTCGATCCAACAAAAGGAGATAATGGAACGAACACTACTAATCTAGAGTGACGTCCTCCCCTCCCTTGTTTTATACGAACGAGTCCGTCGCCTTCGTCGGCGGCACAATGCAGGGCGATTAGGTCTAGGGTAATATAGATATGAAAGATCATTTTCTTGTCGGCTCAGTATATAATCCCCTTCCTCCTTTTGGTCTCGCGTTCACGTCCGCCTCCAATTTATAGGACCCCCCCCCCCCCCCCCTCCCCCACCCCCCCACTATCAGATGATGAGAAACTGCGTTACGGGATGTTTTTGCGACTCGATCCTCCTGCGGACGGCTGCGTTTGGGATGCCCAGCACGTCTTTGGTGTCCGCGGCTGCCTTCTTCCAATATGGCGCCGCCGTCGCTGTCTCGCATCCCATGGGGATTGAGGTAACAGCGCGCCACCTCTCTAACGAATCGCCTGAACAAAAAAAGATGGGGAGGTGTTGGGGGTTCATTAAGAGCGCCGTATATGAATATACGACTCCTCCCTCCTCTTCTCTCTCTCTCTCTCTCTCTCTCTCTCTCTCTCTCTCTCTCGCGCTAGCCAGAGCAGAGGAGTGTGCGGTACAATTAACCTAGATGTATATGATCTTAATTAGCGGCTTTTGGCGCGAGTCTCGATATGACCATTCTGGACCGTGATGCAAGCAAGGCCCGGATGGGAGTGCCTGGATCGTTTACGATCCCTGGTGATCGTAAACGATCCTCGTCATCGCCTTTGGAATGCTTGTTGATTGCGTCACAGGGTGTCCTGCTTATATGCTTGCAGTCCTCCTCTTTCCCCCTCTCCCTCGCCACCACCTCCTCTCGCCCTCTCCGGCTTAACTGTTAAGGAGTGCCTACCTGGATTTCTTATCCTTATTCTTGACAACTTAAGCCCCCCTTCTATCCTGGTACCTGCATGACTCCCTGGTTGCATATTCCATTTTTCATATTCCTCTCTCTCTCTCCTCTCTCTCTCTCTCTCTCTCTCTCTCTCTCTCTCTCTCTCTCTCTCAGAAGTCTTGAGTGTAAAGATGTATCATGTGTGTTTCTCTATCTCATTCCCTAAGATGCTAAAGTATACAGATACATTATCTCTCTCTCTCTCTCTCTCTCTCTCTCTCTCTCTCTCTCTCTCTCTCTCTCTCTCTCTAAGATGTCTCGAATATACAGACGCATCTCGTATTATATAGTATCAGCAAAACTCCTTCCCGCTCACAATCACAAACAAGAAAACAAAAACAAAACGCTTTTTTTTTTTTTTTTTTTTTTTTTTTTTTTTTTTTTGCCTCGTTTTTATGTCTGTTACTTTATTTGCAAGTGGTGTGTTTCTCTTTGCTCGACGTCCGGGACTATAATGCGCTTCTTCCATATAAGCGAGATAAGAATACGAAGGGTCATTATCAGAGGCCCCCCCGTGTAAATTTGTTATTAAGGTTTAATTTCTTGTGTTTTTTCCCCTTTGTTAATTTTCTTTCCTCACCTCTGTGCATTTTGCTTTCGGTTCTTTTCTTATCGTGGACTCTTTTATCTGTTTATATTTTCGCTTACTCGGTCAGGAAACCTACAAACGACTTTGTTGACGTTGTTGTTCTTCGTGGGAGTGTAGGAAAGGTCTATGAAAGAGCCTAAAAAGGTCTGAAAAAGTTGTTTCGCATTGAGTCAAAGATACAGGAATTTTAGGAGAAGATCTTTATGATTTATTTATTAGAATGAAAATGTAGCAAATGAATAATGTGCAAGTTAAAGAGTACAGAACAATTATTTCTAATAAAATATAGCGTATTTTTATTTTCGCTGTTGAAACAATGATCTATTTGACCGTAGATTTTAGCGCGTTTTAATTTACATTAAAAGTTAAGATTGTAAAGTTTATAACTTATGATTGAGTGGAAAATCTTGCAATTGTCCCGAGTAAGCTGGGGGTCGGATCACGCTATTTTTTATTTTATTATTTTTATTTTTTGCGATTTTAATACTACATATTATATTAAATCACCCATAGATGTGAATCGTATACACCATGCCTGACTTCAACATATTCAGCAACACAGATTCACTCTGCAAATTAAGATTACTCGAATAAAAATCTTCAAGGTTATGTAAAAGAAAGATTGACATCATAACACAATGGCAAGGTACATCACAGTGACAGGAAGGTTATCAATTTAACTTTATACATTGGCATATTCTACATATACTGAGGTATGGCGTAGCTGATGCCATAGAAAGCTTTCCTTCGGATAAGCTTAAAAATGATTTCTTGGTCTGTTATTTAATCGATTATTACATAAAATGTTTAACTGACTGTTAAGGCAGCCTTGCAAGACTAAGTAAAAACTATAAAACACGATTTGAAAACTTTGACTAATATTATTAAACAAGAAAAAGAATATGAACCATAAATGTCACAAGGAAATAAGAATGTTACAAAATATACGAAAACAGACCTGCCATTGCGTTAAGCCGTCACTCTTTCTTTTACATAATTCTGATGATTTTTATTCGAGCACATTTTAAAACATAGGTTTATGTAGTGCTAGTTTGCAGAGTTAATTTTTGTTGTTGAATATGCTGGATGGCTGGACTGCAAGTATCAATTACGTCTGTGGGTGATTTGATGTAATGTCTAACGTTTGTATATGCTGGATGGCTGGAAGATACATGTAATATATATATATTATATATATATATATATATATATAGATATATATCTTATATATAGTTATGTGTGAATGTGTGTGTGTGTGTGTGTATATATATATATTATATAATATAATATATATATATATATATAAAAAAAAAAATATATTAATATTTATATATATATTTACATATAGATATAATATAATATACTATATATATTATATATATATACTATATATTTATAAATTCCTTTATATGCGCATTCTTCAGCCACTCCCGAATGCATAAGAACCTGTCTTGAAACGAAAATAACTTTTTTCTCACCGCCACCTTACTTAGAATTCGTGATATAAAAATTCTTTCTGTTGAATATAATCCTCTCTCTCTCTCTCCCTCTCTTCTCTCCCCTCTCATCTCTCTCTCTCTCTCTCTCTCTCTCTCTCTGGATTTTAATAATATTCTTGTTCGGGCACAACAACTTTGTGAGTCATCGCTTCTCCTCTCAATCTCCTCCGTCTCCTCCTATTCCTCCCCCTCCTCCCCCTCCTCACCCCCTCCACTTCGTTCTACCACCACAAATCGCCAAATAGATGTTTCTAACTGTCAGAATCAAATTACCACTCCTATAAGGACGCTCTATTGGCTGATAAACTTAAGTAACCCACCAATCAGCGTGATCGGATCTCGGCCTCTTGCCACTGCTATTTTTCCTCAGTGGGCTGTTGTTGTATCTTGCCTTTATCTTGGTGACTGGGTACCGGGGGCAAGGGGTGGGGGTTGTTGGGGGGGGGGGGGGTCGGTGGCGATGGGCGGTTATGGGCAGTCATGAGAGGTGATTTGAATAGGTCCCGGATGAGGCCTTTGGAAAGACGTAATTACAGTGAAGAGCGTGAGAAATTAAAAGATGGATGGCCGTATTTTTATATTGTATTTTTGATGGTAAGTAGCCCGAGAGAGAAGTCCTCTGATCTCTCTCTCTCTCTCTCTCTCTCTCTCTCTCTCTCTCTCTCTCTCTCTTCATATGAGTAGAGTGAACATTTAAAAAATAGACTTTCTTCGTGGGTGATTCTTCAGCCAAGCGGTCATATGATTTACTCTTTTATTCTATATTTCTGTGACTTTCTCTTTGTTGCGTTTGCTTGTTACTGGAAATGATACGACTTAAGTAACAAAATCACTTGCGTAGAATATCTAGTAACAGGAAAATTTAATCTGTGTTTATATACTCAGTATACCTTATAATGTCAAATTGCTTACGTGGACGCTTTCATAAACGAAAAGCGTTTTTCACTTAGACAGCGACAGCGCCTGTCACTAACCATATTCGTTTTAATGGTTAGGCTTCAAAGAAGAATTCTGACGCATTCGTCAGCTTTTCGACGATGTTCAGTTCATTTTAAATTCGCCCTCCGTCTTGTGAATGTTTCAGATGCAATGGAAATTACGTTTCAGTCGGTGGTATATTTGACACTTCACGGGTATATTAAAACCAGTTTCCAACCTGGATTGGAAAGGCGGTTAGAAGTTGTCATTGTTGGGGAAGTGAGAGAAGGGAAAGAGATAATAAAAATGCAAAAACTAAAAAAGTAAAGAAATGGCCATGTCTATTTCTAGCGTCATAACTGGAATCTTGTGTCTCCTTTCGTTTTGCCTAGCACGATCTTTCATTCCAGGCATTCCCTTATTCCAGGGAGCGAAATTTAGTATAGAAGAGGGTTTCCAGCAAAAAAAAAGAAAAAGAAAGAAAAGCTCTTTGTTTTTGCGAGGTAATTCAGTGAGCTTCAGAAGACACGTAAGGGGGAGTAAAAAAAAAAAAAGCGGAAAATGAGAATAATGACGTGACTCTTAAAACCTTACGTCTATAAAGAAGCATTACCGACCTTGGAGGAATGTCAACGCAATGTCTACTCTTTTTTCTTTTCTTCTTTTTTATTATTATGAAGATGGTATTATTATCATTATCATTCTTTATAAGCGTCTGTTCTTGCGAAACAAGCTTAAAGGCCATTGCTGTGCTTAAGTAAGCTTTTATGGAATTAGGAATTATATGCCAGTGTAAAGAAAGAAATAGAATAGCGAAGAAAAAATATATGATTATAATTAAGCACCGGGTATTGACAAGTAAATAACTGTCGTTGATAATATCATATGAGGCTCAGTCGGTAGCTGTCCCTAAGTCTCGATCGACAATTTTGAAGATCGTGATATGAGAAAAAGAGAAAGAGAGAGAGGCAAGTCGACAGAGTGTAAGATCACGGAATAAGAGATAGAGAGAGAGAGAGAGAAGTAAGTCGTTAGTTTGTAAGATTACGGAATAAAAGAGAGAGGAGCAAGTCGATAGTTTGTAAGATCATGTAATATAAGAGAGAGAGAGAGAGAGAGAGAGAGAGAGAGAGAGAGAGAGAGAGAGAGAAAAGCACGTCCATAGTTATAAGATCACGGAATAAAAGAGAGAGAGAGAGAGAGAGAGAGAGAGAGAGAGAGAGAGAGAAGCACTTCCATAGTTTGTAAGATTACGGAATATAAAAGAGAGAGAGAGACAGAGAGAGAGAGGCACGTCCATAGTTTGTAAGATTACGGAATATAAAGGAGAGAGAGAGAGAGAGAGAGAGAGAGAGAGAGAGAGAGAGAAATCTGCAAGAATGTCCAAAATAGACGAGCGAAGAAATAAAACAAAGAATATTAAGAAAGTAAATGGAAATTAAAAAAAAAAAAAAATTCGTCTAGAAGTAAAACTGCTGGATGGAAGAAAATCGCTTGGGAGGAAATCACCGGCCTCCCGACAATTCCTCCGGCCGCCCCCACCGTCTCTCTCTCCTCTCCTATAACCCTTTCTCAATTGGGGTAAAACCATGTGAATGAAGACCCATTCTCGGAAGTCCTGTCCTCGAGGACTTGAGAACCTTAAGGTCTCTCTCTTTCTCCAAACCTCTTCCCGCTCTCTCTCTCTCTCTCTCTCATATTCCGGCCTTAAGATGACTTTTCTTCTGTCTCTCTATATCCTCTCGCTCTCATATTACGCCATTAAAGATTTTGACTGTTTTCTGTCTTTTATATCACGTATAACTTTGCAAAACGCCTCTCGTCTTTCTTCACGCTCTCTCTCTCTCTCTCTCTCTCGAACTACGGTCTTAAAAATTATTGACTGGTTTTCTCTCTCTCTCTTTTATATCACGGTCTTAAAACTGCTCTCTCTCTCTCTCTCTCTCTCAGGTGTCTCGAGTATACAAATGTAATGTATTATACAGTATTATCAAGCTGACAGTCTTACGTAGACGTTTTATAGTGTGAAGTCTCTCTCTCTCTCTCTCTCTCTCTCTCTCTCTCTCTCTCTCTCTCTCTCTCTGAATAAAACCTGCTCTTACAGATAAGTGAGCACACTATGTCTCCTCGGATGGACTAACGAGTCTTTGAGACATCCTAATCCTTGTGATTCATTGTGATTTATTGTAACTCTCTCTCTCTCTCTCTCTCTCATTACATGCCCATTGCATGCCACCGTTCTCCGTCGCATCATTGCGTCATCATATTCCTCATCTTGACTCGCTGGAGCCACTAGGCTATTTCCTGTCTGCTCTTCTCTCTCTCTCTCTCTCTCTCTCTCTCTCTCTCTCATTCCATTTGTCCTGTGGTCACTTACGTCGCGATTCAGGATTTCTCAGGTTCGTTGTTAATCCGAAATTTGAAAGATTTCCCGTTTCCTCGTATGCATATATTTATCAGTTTTCTTCTTCGCTTCTCTCTTTGACTATCTAATCATGCTGAGCCCTTTTATTAATGAGGCATTTTGTATACATATAGTAATATAATTATTCAGGAATTTCTCTCTCTCTCTCTCTCTCTCTCTCTCTCTGGGCAGTCCCAATAGTAGCTTATAAGATGCATTCATTAATGATCGGTTACTTAAAAAAGTGAGTGAGAGAGAGAGAGAGAGAGAGAGAGAGAGAGAGAGAGAGAGAGAGAGACTCCTGAAACATTTTGCATTGCAAGACGTGAATCAATCACAGCGTTCGTTTTGGCCTTAACTCTTCTTATCAGAAGTTGTTGACGGGTTGACTGAGTGGAAAATATCTCCATTATTTTAACTTTTTTCTTCTTCTTCTTTTTCTTTCAAAGAAGGATGTCGAAGTATTGAAGAAGATGTTGTTGGGTATTTGAAAGCAAAATGGTGGAAAAAAGGATTTTCCGGCTTCTGTGAAGCATGTCGGATGAGTTATGAAGAGAAGGTTTAGCTAATTGATGTAAAATAGATTTTTTTCACTTATTGCGTACGAGAGCGCGCGCATGAATAGCCCTAATATTATATATATATATATATATATATATATATATATATATATATATATATATTATATATATATATTAGTTGTGTGTGTGTATGTGTACATAAATGTATGTGTATACATAAATAGGCTTTGTAGCGACAAGCGTATCCAAAAAAAGAGCAACGAATTTG
>NC_061093.1:21758118-21770618 GCF_015104395.2 Macrobrachium nipponense | reverse complement strand
TAGTTGCTTGCATTTCGACTTGCATATATCATCTCTCGGAAATTCAATCTTCATCCGCATTTGTCCATTATCAGCATTACCATTGGATTTCAATTTAGCATCGTTAACATTCTAAATATCATTCGCCCCCCCCGGTCGCCCCGTTTATCATGCAAACAATCACGCCGTACGTTCCCGGAATTGCAATTCATACATTATCGCCTCTACGTCTCTTGACCATAAGAGCTAGAAAGGCGTGCAGTACTTCCCGAGTCCTCAAAAAAAGAGAGAGAGAGAGAAAAAAAGGGAGAAGTAAGGTACGTCCTTCAACAGAGATCCGTAATTAGGAATAATTTCAGGTATATTTCTATTATGCTGCGCGTTGCATTACTGCTTTCATAGTTGCAATCAGCCGCTTCCTGTCACCTCCCCCCACCCCACCCCCCCAGGGATAGGGGAGGGGAAGGGGCAGGTTTTTTTTTGTATCCCTCTTCGCTCTTTGCCGCCCGTTTGTTGCCTGTTTACACAGGGCATCCTGTCAGTGCATTGTTTTTAGACAGGAAATGTTATTCGAGGTGGCCCCCATTTTTTTCCACATTTTTTTCTCCTCTCCTTTTTCTCGGTTATTACGGAACGTGTGAAGCAATTTCCCTTATATTCTCTCTCTCTCTCTCTCTCTCTCATATATATATATATATATATATCTGGTGTTTTGGGTCATTACATTAATTGTATACTCTCTCTCTCTCTCTCATATATATATATATATATATATATATATATATATATATATATATATATATATATATAATATCTGGTGTTTTGGGTCATTACATTAATTGTATTCTCTCTCTCTCTCTATATAGTATATATATATACAATATATATATAAATATATATATATATATATAATATATATATATATATATATATATATAATGTGTGTGTCTGTGAGTATCAAATTTCGTATGTATTTTAAACACGAATTTCATTTTTTTATTAACATCAAAATTTCGACGACGATTTATTATTATTAATTATTAAATTATTATTATTATTATTTATTGCTCTATGACAGTCCTCTAATTCGACTGGGTGGTAAATTTATAGTGTGGGATTATTATTATTATTATTTCGAATTCGCCTCACAAGGCAAACTCAAACCTATCTTGGAAGTCTCCTTTCCAATCTGGACGAAACTCCGAGAAGCTCCACAGTTTCCCCCAAAGTTTGGTCTCTCATGATTATGGAGTTTCCATCCCGAAGATTCTTATTTTGCTTTGTTTTCTTTAAAGATTTTATTTTCTTCAGTTTTCGAAAGATTTTTTCAGTTTTTTAAAGATTTTTTTTTTCGCTTTTTAAAAACTTGTTTTACCTCAAGTTTTTTTTTATTTTCTCTCACTATTGTAAAGACAGTTTTTCAGATTTTTTTTAAAGTTTTAAAAAGATTGTTTTTCTCGGGTTTAAAAATTTGTTTTATCTGGTTCAATAGATTGTTTTTTCTCGGTTTTTAAAAGATTCTTTCTCAGTTTTAATTTTTTTTCGGTTTTTAAGAGTTTTTTATTTCTGGTCTTTTAAAAGATTTTCGTCTCGGCTTTTAAAGATTGTTTTCTTTTTCTTAGTTTTCATTCAGTATTAGCGGGAGATTGAAGGTGGCTTTTTTTTTATCTTGTCTTTTTTTCATTGTGATTATACGCAGTCTCTCTCTCTCTCTCTCTCGTATATATATATATATTATATATATATATATTATATATATATATATATATATATCTATATATATATATAATGTGTATGTATGTATATATATTTGTATGTGTTTGTACAAAGAAACAGTAGAAATTTAAATTTAGAATAATGAATAAAAAGAAAATACATAATTACTTTAATGCCAGTTATTGTGTGTTCGTGCATGTATATTTACATACATAGGTAACTCGACCTGTGGTGAGATACCGAGCGAACCAAATCTGATATTCGTCCGGCGCTCAAGGGTAAGGGGGACATTGCATAATTAAAAATCCACATAACGCAAATTGCAGCTAATCTCCAAAGCGGATGTCGCTCGGATCATGTCGGACACTTCAGCGAAGGCAACTTGACTCGGTCGCTTAAATATTAATTTGCATATCCATTTGCATATCAAGTTGCACCGTTAGAAGCTAAGCCCGCGTTTAATCCCTTTGCTTAAGAGTCTGTCCGTATTGCATACGTTATGTGCCTCCTTGTCGCTTTCTCGCTCGTAAACGACAATTATTAATATTATAAAATACTATTATTATACCTCGTGCGTGCGTGCGTGCGTGTGTCTGTGTCGCTTTGACGCGGCAACTGTGCTTGTCGGTTATGCGTGTATATTTTTTTTTCGCATATATCGTCTGTATGCGTATGAATATTCATACAAGTGTACATCCGCGTCTGCTAACACCCCCCCCCCCCACATTGTTCTTACACGACAATTACGCTTTTGTTGAATATGGTATTTGCGTATAATGCGTTTTGCGAATATGCAAATACGCGGCTGTGTTCAGTTGTTAAATGCTGTTAACGATACCAAACGATGTTTTTGAAAGTGCCACATACATATATATATATATATATATATATATAGATATATATATAGCATATATATATGTATTATATAATTAATATATGATATATATAAATTACATACATACATACGTGCATACGTATATCATTTATTAAAACATGCATAGAAACACGGACATACAGTATAGCGCACTAGTTAGGTATACCTGCTATGAACGTGTTTAAAAGTCACTTGAGCTTAGCTGTCTAACTGTACATTTTTTTTTTAACCCCCCCCCCCTTTTTTTTTTTTGTTAATAATTCGTTAAGGTTGGCGGTTAACCTATTTGGTAAACCTCCGAAGTCTTACCCAATATCCCCGTGATCTGAAGAATGATGTATCATGATTATAGACCCGGCCATGATATTTTTGTCTGCCTTCGGAGCGAGTTTACGTTCTCCCTAATATTAGCCTGGACGGGTATTCTCGTCCACCTAAATATTACCTCGCGAACCTTGCGACTATCGAGGTGTTTAGCTGTATAGGAAGAGAGAGAGAGAGAGAGAGAGAGAGAGAGAGAGAGAGAGAGAGAGAGAGAGATGGCGTATTATTCTAGAAGTGTTTCTTATTAGTCGGTTAGGTAACTGGACAATAGCAGCGACATAAAAAAAAAGGCCTTTGATCAGTCAAAATGATTCCGTCATTATTTATATATAGGGGCGCTACCCCTTCCCCTCTCTCTCTCTCTCTCTCTCTCTCTCTCTCTCTCTCTCTCTCTCTCTCTCGTGTCTCCCATGTCACAGGAGACGTATCAAAGCAAAAGACACCCCTCATTAATAAGTAGAGGAGAACCACTGGACATTTTTCTTAATGAGTACGCAGGCACCAATAAAGGGGACCCTTGAGATAAGAGAGGGAGACGTTTTCGGTGGAGGCGCTGGGAAGGGGGGGGATGGGGGTTAGGGGGGGGAAGGAAGGGTGGCTCTCGGTCTCTTGCGTTCCTGCAGGGTCTCCTGCTCTTATCTCCTGACGGGGATGAAGTGGAAAGATGTGTTCCAGAGTGTCGTCGCCATTTATTTGTTCTTCCTTTTACGACGCCGAGGGAGTGGTCCTCTGCTGGTCGCCATTTTTTTTTTTTTTTTTTACATAGTATTTTTTTTTTTCATGGGGTGCACCACGAGGGGCTTCCTCTCATTCAGGAAGATAGTAAGGGATGATATGCATGAAAGCGTTTCGTGCACTTGCATATATATATATATATATATATATATATATATATATATATATATATATATTATATGTGTGTGTGTGAGTGTGCTTATGCTTGTGCTTGTAGATTAAATTTATCCTTATACAAGCAGTCGAACACACACATACATATATATTTATACTTATGTATAATGTATAGAGATACATATATACATGCACATATGTATATAGGGAAAGATATATAATAGAATCTACTGGTCATTTTTACCTGATACATATGTAATTGTAGTAGTCACAATCCTCTCTTAACTTCTCAAATTCTTTGCTCTTTTTTGGATACACTTGTCACTACAAAGCCTCGAGATGCAACTTCCAAAGAAAGCGCCTCAGTGGCGTGGTTGGTATGGTGTTTGCTTCCCACCTCGGTGGTCGCAGGTTCGATTCTCGGCCATTCCATTGAGGAGTGAGAGATGTGTATTTCTGGTGATAGAAGTCCACTCTCGACGTGGTTCGGAAGTCACGTAAAGCCGTTGGTCCCGTTGCTGAATAACCACTGGTTCTATGCAACGTAAAAACACCATACAAACAAACAAACTTCCAAAGAATTATGAAGAAATCGCGTTTCCCGCTACCAGACATCACGATCACGATTTCTTCATATCTCTTTGGAAGTTTGATCTCGAGGGTTTGTAGTGACGAGCGTATCCAAGAAAGAGCAAAGAATTCGAGAAGTTAAGAGGGTATTGTTACTATTACAATTACATGTATAATAATAATATATATATGCACATTACTTTTTCCACGACATCACTACACATGTACTCAAGTATAAATGCGCGTGCTTATTTGGTTTTCAGTACCATTGTTTTTCCACTTTGTTTTCTTCTTCTCCAGTGTCCTTGTGTCAACTGGAGCCTTGTCTCGGTCGACCTTTGGAAAAGACAAACTTTAATTGCGCTTAGTGTCATTTGTCTCTGTGGTCTGGACGTTTGTTTTAATGGCGATCTTGCCTTGTTAGGTCAGGCGTGTGTATGTGTGTTTGTGTGTTTGTTTTTATGCACTCACACCTGACAGGTATTCGGGGCGGTGGCCAGGTAGGGGTGGGGGGGCTGGGGAAGGTACAATGGTGGGGAGGGGGGGGGATGTTGTCTTCAGCGCTTGTACCCACAAAATCTTTCAGAGTTATCACATTTTATAACCTTGTAGTTTTTTTTCTTTTTTTGTTACCTGAGTAATTTATGTCTTATTGACGTATAGATTTAGTTATCGCGAAGATTAATGTTTGTGTTTTATTTTTTTTATTTTCTTTTTTTTGTTATATCCTTAGATAAAGAATTTTTTTATCTTGTTATTTGCATCGACAGCTCGCAGACTTGTTAGAATGTGTAGTTTCTTATTATCTGCAATAATTTCCCTTGAATGGTTTTTTTACATCCGCAGTTGCTGCCTATTATTTGCAATAATTCATTTGTAATATTTTCTTGTTGAAAATATGTATCTGATGTCTATCACTTGCTATAATTTTGCTATAATGTCAATATCCTTAACGGCATCATTATCTTCCTGTCTTTGAAACGTTGTTCATTTATTTTTTATTATGTTACGTTTGTTTCACTGTAATATAATAATAATAATAATAATAATAATAATAATAATAATAATAATAATAATAATAATAATAGGTAGTAGTAGTAGATACTCCCCTTCACCATGTAGTAGATACTCCCCTTCACCATCTAGTAGAAGTAAATGAGAAAAAATGACAGATAAGTGACCAAAAAAGTTAGTTTAATTTAGGTGTTATCACAAAAGCCAGAGCAACATAAAATAAAATAAAAAATGTACCGTTAAAAAAGGACTCATTTATGAATTGGAAAGGAAAATTAAGCGAGAAAACGTCTTAATAAAACTGATATAGTGTAAAAGGAAAAAAGAAGAAGAAGAAGAAGAAGAAGAAGAATGATGTTGCGTGCGTTGGCGCCTGCGCACTTGAATGATGACCTTTCGGAAGCTTTATTCAATATGCATTGTCAGGCATCGTAGCATATAGCCTTCTTTCGTTTATGGAGCTCTGCCATTTTGTTGTTGTAGTAGCAGTAGTAGTAGTCGTGTCGTTCGTTTTCCGGTGCCCCCCCCCCCCCCCCCCCCCCCCCCCCCCCCCCCCCCCCCTCTCTCTCTCTCTCTCTCTCATCACTCTCTCTCTCTCTCTCTCTCTCTCTCTGTAGTATATAGCCTTCGTGCGGTTATGGAGCCGTTTTTTTTGTCGTAGCAATAGTTAGTCCTCTCTCTTCTCTCTCTCTCTCTCTCTCTCTCTTCTCTCTCTCCTCTACATGAAGCATCTCCAAGCGCTGCTCAAGCAGGCCTCACGCGGAAGCTCTGCCAAGGTAGTACTCTCGTCCGTCCTGTAAAGATTTACTCCGTAATTGAATTACGTTGGAGGCTTTTGCGTCCCATGTTTGTTTTGGGTCTCTTGTGAAGAGTCTTGCATTTACGCTTATGTCTGTTAGTGTGATTCTATGTGCGTATCACTCGATTGAAATAAGCGCGAATGCGAATGGTAGGAAATTGGAATTACAAAATTAAAACGGAAAATAGCGGAGGGGTGAGATTGTTAATTTATCCTCTGTTATTGTGTCTGCCCCTTTAGTTTGTTGTTTGCTGATCTACTTATCATTATTCTGTTTATTCATCCGGATGTTTATTCTACCTTGGTACTTATCTTTTGAATCCCTCAGTTTACTCTTCAATTCATCTGTATACCAATCCCCTGTGTACTTGTGTACCAAGACAAGCACACACACACACATACGCACGTATGTCTGTACGACTGAGTGTAGTTTTTTGTTTTATGTTCGTGTGATTATCCTAACTTTATATAATAAATTTGCGTTTAGGGAATTAACGTAAATAATAAAATAACTCGTCAAAGTTGAAGGAAAAGATCACCTCTCGCTTTATCGAAACGCCAAACGCAAATAGTAGAAAAAAAAAGGAATTTTAAGATAAAATGAAAAACGGAAAATAGAACGAGGGATGATATTGTAAATTCTTAATTTATGAGGGTTCCCGGAACGAAGCTTAAAGAGCTTCTCTTGATTAGATGTTGGGAAAGGGAGACTGAGCACGATTTTTCGAGCCGCTGGATGAACTTGATGTGGCTGAGCTTAGATGGATGATAGTGGATTGGATGAGCTTGGATGGATGATAGTGGATTAGATGAGCTTGGATGTATGAAAGTGGATTGGACATGGATGGTTGAAAGTGTATTGGATGAACATGGATGGTTGAAAGTGTATTGGATAACATGGATGGATGAAAGTGGATTGGATGAACATGGATGTATGAAAGAGGATTGGTGGATGAGCTTGGATAAATAGTGGATAGTAAGGATTAGGGTATCTAGTAAATGTTTAAATGAAGAAAGGGTTGTGGATGTGAAATATGGATAGCAGGTGGATGTTGAGAAATGTGTGACATGGATGACAAGTTGATATGCATAGCTTATGGATGTTCAGAAATGTTGGTAGTGATAGCAGGTGAATGTGGATATCAGTCGGAGGTTTAGAAATGTTGACATGGATAACAAGTGTATGATTATGTAGGCGGTTGGATGTTTTAAATAGACGAGGATGAATGGTGGATGTGCAGTGAATGTGCTGTGAATGATGTGAATAGATGTACCAGGGAAGAAGGTGGATATCTTATGTTTGTGCAGCAGAAGGTAGAGGGATAGCATGCCGATGTGAAATGAATGTTTGTGAACGGACCACGTCAGAATGAACATCATCTAAGCACGCGATGCTGCGGGGCCTTCCCCCCCCCCCACCCCCCTTCCCCTACTCTTCCCATTCTCCCCTACCCCTCCTATCCCGCCTGAGGACAGCTTCCGCATAAGGTGCACATAGGGGACGGCAGAGATATTCCCAAGGAAGGAGTACATAAGTTATTCGATAAACGTATGGGGAGAGAAGAGAGAGAGAGAAAAAAAGGTTAAATATTAAAAAAAAAAAAAAAAAAAAAAAGTTTGAAGATTTTTAAGGTTGTGTAGAAAAAATAGATAGATTTTGGGATTGCAGTTTGAAGATTATTCAAGGACATTGTAACTAAAGGCGTATGTGTTCAAGTATTATTATTATTATTATTATTATTATTATTATTATTATTATTATTATTATTATATATACAGAAGATGAATCCTATTCATATGGAACAAGACCGAGACAGGGTCCATTGCTTTCAAATTCAAATGTCCAAAGAATATGCTGTTCACTTTAAAGAAATAAAAAATAACTTAAAAGATTCAGTAATTTCTTGGTGAAAAAAAAATAACTTCATTGACTGAAGTTACGTCACGTAACAGGCCCAAACTTCGTGAAAAAGGCAATAGCTCACCTTGAATATTATTACGTCACGACAGTGATATTGATCGGTAGTTAACCATTTCGAGTATTGTTATGTCACAACTGTCTTATTAATCAGTAATAAATCATCTCTGCTATTACGTCACGACAGTGTTACCAAGCACTACTTACCATGAACTCACCTCACAGCGCATCAGCGGCGTGGTTGGTATGGTATTAGCGTCCCACCTCGGTGGTCGCGGGTTCGATTCTCGGCCATTCCATTGAGGAGTGAGAGATATGTATTTCTGGTGATAGAAGTTCACTCTCGACGTGGTTCGGAAGTCACGTAAAGCCGTTGGTGCCGTTGCTGAATAACCACTGGTTCCATGAAACGACAAACAAACAAACAAACAAAAAATGAACTTACCTGACCGCAACAACCTCTATGAGGCAATTACTTCTTTGCCATGTCCTCACTAGGTCCTCGCCCCTTAGGCCTATGAAATGAGGCTCAGGCAGGCTTATGGGCATCCCCTCTCGTCGCCTTGTCACCGAGAGCACGTTTTATTAGGACAGCAAGTGGGTGGAATCTGCTGGGGACGTGAAAGAGGCCGTCCTCCCGTTGTCGTCTTCGTCTAGGCCTGCGTCGAGAATGGCGGCTCATGTTACCCAAATCCGTTGGTGAAAGGAATGTCAACATTGGAATTTGCCAAGTTGTGGGTCCCGGAGTTTTCCTTTGTCAATAATAATAAATAATAATAATAATAATAATAATAATAATAATAATAATGGAGGAACAAATCCACAGTTATGTATGCGTACATATAAAGATAAATCTGTACATAGATGTATATATTTATCATTAAATAAATATATGTACATAACTGTGGATTTGTTTCCCATTTAAAGACTCGTGGTATAATGAGTATTTTTTAAATAATAATAATAATAATAATAATAATAATAATAATAATAATAATAATAATAATAATAATAATAATAATAATAATGCCTGAATCACAATGATAACGGTTACGATAATACTTGGAGTACAGGAACAATAATGATATCAATACTAGGGCGCAATAATGATAACAGTCATAATAATATGAAAAAGGATAATACTACTTGAAGCACAGTAATGATGGAAATAATAATACTTGGACCACAATAATAATAATAATAATAATAATAATAAGAGTAATGGTACTTGAAGCATAATATAATGATAATATTCTTGAAGCACTGTGGGACAAGTGACCCACCAGTCTCAAGTGCGAACAAATAAACAAGAGCACAAAGAAACGATTATAATCCACGGATTTATGCCCTTAGGAGAGAGAGAGAGAGAGAGAGAGAGAGAGAAAGAGAGAGAGAGAGAGAGAGAGGAGTGTCAAGTTTCCTCTCGAAGAGAAAAGAGGGTGGAGATGGGTTTGGGGCATGGCAGGATAGTGTTATAACATCAGGTGGGGTATTTGGGCATCGTTAGTGTCTCGTGGGAGATAGTGGTAGGAGGGAGATTGTTTGCCGGGGGGGGGGGAGGGGGGGGGGGGGGATTGTTGGGTGTGGGGGTGTCTGCTGCTCAAGTGGACCAGACGATGTTTTCCATCGATATGGGGAGGTCGTTGAACCTATTATGTGTGTGTGTGTGTGTGTGTGTAGGTATATGTATGCAATGCGTGGGCTTATATATATATATATATATATATATAGATATATATATATATATATTATCATATATATGTTGTACTGAAAGATCAGTTGTATTGCTGGTCGATTGTAACACGTATTAATTATGTAATTGTAAGTTAGTTATTGAAGAGCACAAGGTTGCTGCAACTTTTGTCATATATCTAAAGGTTTATGGTGAAGAAATATATTTCCTGATCATTCGAGTTAATTACGCTGCATGATATAAGTTACCGGGTTAACACTCTTGCCTAACTGGTCTGTGTGGAAATGATTTTTTTTTCTTTTTTTAGTCCCTCCGAATGTACTAGATCCGATATTTCCTTATTCAGTTCGACATTTACAATTATTAATAGATGGAATTTTATGAATGTCTCCTTTTGTCATTGTAAAGGCTTCCTGTTGGTTTGATATTTCTTAATTGTGTTGTTTTCGCTTTTATGTACTTATTTTTTTATTAGTTTATAAATATAAATGTCAGGAATTACTTAAATAAAAACATACCACTGAATCGTCGAGTCTAACAGATGTATGAAAGTAAAGACATACTTTTAGTATGGAGCATTGGCTTGGTCTTATATATTAAAAAATTAAGGTGCTAACGTTACTGCAAAAAAGAAAAACAAAATAAGAAAAATATGTAACCCTAAAATAAGTGCTGGAAAAAGCTTACGCCTATAAAAGTGCAGACAAATTACTAAGCCTATAAAAATACAGAAAACTGCTTGATCCTGTAAAGGAAAATGAAGAAAAATGCTTAAGCCTATTAAAAATTCAGAAAATACTTAAGCCTGTAAAAATGCAGAAAAATGCTTAAGCTTTCCAAAAATACAAAAAAATACTTAAGCCTCCAAAATACAGTAAAATGCATATACCTATAAAGGAAAATACAGAAAAATGCATATGCCTATAAAAGAAAATCCAGAAACTGCGCAAGTCCATAAAATACAGGAGCCTATAAAATGCAGAAAAATGCTGAAGCCTATAAAAAGATACAGAAAAATGCAGGAGCCTATAGAATACAGAAAAATGCTGAAGCCTATAAAAAGATACAGAAAAATGCTGAAGCCTATAAAAAGATACAGAAAAATGCTGGAGCCTATAAAATACATAAAAATGCTGAAGCCTATAAAAAGATACAGAAAAATGTAGAAGCTATAAAATACAGAAAAATGCTGAAGCCTATAAAAAGATACAAAAAAATACTCAAGCTTTTGAAAATTACAAAAACGCTTAAGCCTATAAAAATGTAGAAAAATTCTTAAGCCTATAAAAATATAAAAAAAATGCTCAAGTCTATAAAACAGAAAAATGCCTAAGCCTATAAAAATACAGAAAAATGCTTGAGCCAGTAAAAATACTGAAAAATGCCCAAGTCTATTGAAATATAGAAAAATGCTTAAGCCTATTAAAGATGCAGAAAAATGCTTGAGCCCATAAAAATACAGAAAAAGGCTTAAACCTATAAAACTGAAAAAAGAAAATGCTAAGCCTACAGAAAGATGCCGAAAAATTCCAAAGCCTATCTATCAGTGATCCGTTAGGAAGAGGAAATAACTTCATAACCTTTCTCAACTTCTTCTCTTGAAGTTCACCAACACCCTAACCAGTCCTCACTCACACTCTCCCACACCCAGCATCCCCCCCCCCCTCCCGCTCCACCCCCCAGCAATCCAACGGATTCATAATTTGACTTTCGACTTTATTTCGTCACCTCGTCTGTTCGGAATTTTTAGGTTACGTTGACTGGGTGGTTATATCTTGGTAAATTATGTGGCAATTTCGATTTGATTTCCTGCTCTCTCTCTCTCTCTCTCTCTCTCTCTCCTCTCTCTCTCTCTATCAATATATATATATATGTTTTTTTTATATATTATAATATAATATATATATATATATATATATAACTTAAATTTTGAGGCCTACCAACTAGATGTATTGGATCTAATTCTTCCTCTCTCTCTCTCTCTCTCTCTCTCTCTCTCTCTCACAGGTGCTGTAAGAATTAAATAACTAAAAAAATAAAATTAATAAGTAATTTGACCTTTTACCAATGAATTTCCTTAATGTGTTATCACGGCGTCTCTGCATTGTAACATTTTTAACAGCCCTCTATACTTCACCTTGATAAGTTAACGAAAAGTTTTCTCTATTTATAGTCACTGGGATCATAGCTGGAATACCTACCCATTCATCATCTCCAGCTTTTAAATATCGATAATTGTCATTTGTTGGGTATAAATATAAACGACAATTAAATGCGATAATGGTGATTGATGTTATCCTTCATGAAAGATAGTTTGCTCGAGGGGGGTACGATATTTTTTGTTGTTTGGGGGGGGGGGGGTTTTGTGTGGGGGGGGATCTGAAATGTTGGCTTTCTTTGTGGATTTTTTTTTTTATTGTAAAATTTATTTTGTTTTAGATTTCTTTTCTTGTGGAGTTTTTTGTGGATTTCTGGTGTATTTCTTTTGAATTGTTTCTGGATTATTTTGAGTTTCTTGTGGGCATATTGTTGAATTCTTTTGGGTTTATTGTGGAAAATTTGGATTTGCTGTGGATTTCTTGGAGATTAATTGTGGATTTTTTGGAGAATAATTGTGGCTTTCTTTTATATTTTGGATTTCTTGTGGATCATCTTTTGGATTATTTGTATGCTTGTGGATTTCCTGAGGAATTTCATATAGATTATTGTGGATTTCGTATGGATTCCTTGTGGATTTTCCTCCTCTGGTCGAGCCGAGCCACCA
>NC_061093.1:21668133-21757618 GCF_015104395.2 Macrobrachium nipponense | reverse complement strand
CAAATCTTGTCAGGGAGATGTTCCTCTGTGAAGTCCAAATTAGCAGATCTCTTGCTATCTCGTATAGAGACACGGAGTGCGTTCCTCCTTGCTTCGAATGTAGGACAGGGCGGTAGTGTTGTCCACATTCACTTGGACCACACTGTTTGTCACAAAGGGTTCGAAGAACTTTAGCGCCAAGTGAACTGCTAGAAGTTCTTTGCAATTTATGTGCCAGGACACCTGTGCTGCCTTCCAGGTGCCTGACACTTCTCTCGGTCCTAGTGTTGCTCCCCAACCCTTCTCCGATGCGTCTGAATACAACACTCGGCTTGGGTTCGGAACTTCCAGAGAAATTCCCTTGTTCTCTTTTAGAGGGGACAACCACCATTGCAGGTGTGGTTTCATCTCCATTGGAAGGAGAAACTGTCGGAGAGAAGTCCCCGTCTTCCAGTTCCATGATCTCCTTAGGAAAAACTGAAGAGGACGAAGATGCAGTCTTCCTAGAGGAAAGAACTGTTGCGAGCGAGGAAAGGGTGCCTAGAAGGCTTAACCATTCCCTCACCGAAGTCCGTTCTTTCCCTAAGAAGAGAGAGACTTTTTTCCAAGCCTCTCACGATTCTCTCTTGCGAAGGAAATACTCGAAAACCCCGAGAATCCATCTGAATCCCCAGATAGACCAAGTTCTGTCTGGGAATCAGCTGTGACTTCTCGAGGTTCACGAGTAGTCCCAACGCCTTTATCAGGTCTAGGGTCAAAGAAAGGTCCTCCAAACACTGTCTCTCTGTTCTGGCCCTGATTGGAGCCAATCGTCCAGATATAGAGAGATGTTTGACGCCTTTGAGGTGAAGAAACCTCGCCACATTCTTCATCAGGTTTGTGAAGACCTGAGGAGCTGTGACAGGCCGAAACACAAGGCCCTGAACTGAAAGATCCTTCCCCCCGTCATGAAACGGACGGGGTACTTCTTCGATGAAGGGTGAATTGGGAACATGAAAATAGGCGTCCTGGAGATCCAGCGACACCATCCAATCTCCTTGACGCAAAGCCGCCAGGACTGAGGCCCGAAGTCTCCATAGAGAACTTCTCCTTTTAGAACGAACTTGTTCAGAGCGCTGACATCTAGTACTGGTTTCTCCAGCCCCCCGAGGCTTTTCGCAACCAGGAAAGCCGATTGTAAAAACCCCAGAGAGTTTTGCTCTAGAACTAATTCTATAGCTCTTTTGTCCCACATTTGATTCACCATCAGACGAAGAGTATCCCTCAGTACAGGGGCCCTGTATCTGGCTGACAGTTCCCGCGGATGGTCGTTAGGGGAGGACTGTCCTGGAAGGGGATAAGATATCCTTCCTGATTATGGACATCGAAGAGGCGTCCGAGTTTATGAGTGACCAGGCGTCTGCAAATTCGAGAAGCCTGGCACCCACTGGTGTTTGGAGGTTGTCTGTCTCACTTTCCCTTTCTTAAAGGGACGGGAAAGAAGCTTTACCTCTCCTCTCAGGACCTCTTCTCTTAGAGGGAGCTCTGGAGGGAGGGCCCTCCTCGAAAGGCTGAACCGTCGAAGTGCGGTCCTTTATTGTCAACCGAAACAAGGGGTCTCTTCTTCCTTGCAGTTTGCAGGAGAAGATCCTGTGTCGCCTTCTCAGTCAGTGAGCGAGAAATGTCCTTCACTAACTGAGAAGGAAACAAGAAGTCAGACAATGGGAGCGAAAAACCAGGGCTGCTTCTCTGTGAGGGAGAAACCGCCTTGGTTAAGAAGGCACTAAAAATACTCCTCTTCTTAAGGAGAGTACCGCTCCAAAAAGAGAGGAGATTTCTCCCGATCCGTCTTGTACTGCCTTGTCAATACAAGAAAGAATACTCAGAATGACTTCGGGGTCTAGACCTTCCGAGTCATGAGCCTTCTTAGACATTACCCCAAGGGACCAGTCTAGGAAATTAAACACTTCCAAAATATGGAAGAGGCCCTTGAGGAGATGATCCGTCTCCGAAATCGCCCAAGACACACGAGCTCCATTCAAAGCGTGTCTCGCGATGAATCAACCAAGGTTGAAAAGTCCGCTTCGGCTGCCGCTGGGAGAGAAGGCCCATGTTCTCCCCAGTTCGGTACCAGAAACCTCTTTTGCCAGAAAGTATGGCTGGAGGCATACAGAAGGTGGTTTCTGCCCAGATCCTTCTTTGACAACATCCATTTGTCTAGAGACTGTAGTGCTCTCTTCATAGAGATCGTAGGTCTCATCTTCAAGACCGACGAAGACTTTTGGTACAACCGCACTCGAAAACAGTAATCGAGGCGAAGGAGGAGGAAGCCGCAGGAGTCAAAGAATCTCCGTACTCCTGCAAAAGAAGGTCTGTCAGAACTCTATAGTTAGAGACTCCTTCTCTACCGTTACCCTCTTCTTCCGAATCTCCTTCTACACCGTGAGGAGAATCGGCCTGAAAAACGAGAGGATCTTCATCCCGTTCTCTCTCTACTGGTGACAAACTCCTACTAGGAGAGGGACTCATAGAGTGAACAGAATCTCTCTCCAGTCTAAAAGAAGTCTCGCGTCTGCTTGACTTCACACACCTGGAAAGCTCCTCGCGCTTGTCTGGCGCCTCGCGCTTGTCTGACGCCTCGTGCTTGGCTGGAGCTTGTTGCCTGGCTGGCATCTCGCGCCTGGCTGACGCCTCGCGCTTGTCTGGCGCCTCACGCAAAACTGACTCCTCGCGCCTGGCTGGCGTCTCGCACTTGGCTGAATCCTCGCGCCTGGCTGGCGCCTCGCGCTTGGCTGAATCCTCGCGCCTTGACCAGCGTATCCTTATCTAGAGCAACTCGCTCGGATAGCTCCTGACGCTTGCAAGACTCTTCGCGCCTGGAAGGACGTCCCATGTCTGGAGGACGCTTTCACGTCTGGCCGGTGAAAGAAGACGAGACTTTTCTTAATAGGAAGTCTAGCGTCCTTTCTTGCGAGGGGGATCCCCTCGAAAAGAACTCCAACCAAAGAGGCTATCTGCTCTTGTACTGCAAGCAATATCCTCTTGGAAGCCACACCAACGTCCTCTTCAATAGAAGAAGCAGGAGAACTCGAAGGAGTGCGATCCTCAAATACTGTTCGAGGAGGCGTAGAAACCAGCTTAGCCTTCTTGATAGAAGAAGGAGCTTCCTCCGAGAAGCGTTCCGGGCTCGAGTCGAACGCGCGCTCTTTCCAATGCCTTTTCAGTGGCCTAGAAAGATCAGAGTCCTTCCACCCTCGTTTAGGTGAAGGAGAACCGGACGACGACGAGAAACAATCTCGTAGGACGCTTTCTATTAGAGCGGTCCTGAGCAAGACTGCTAGCGAAACAGAAACCTGCTGAAGGGAAGGGACGCCTGACCGTGGGGATTCCCCACAACCTCCGTACGACTTTCGACTTTCCTACTCCTCTGGGTATGTGAGTTTGGAAGAGGTCAAGGCCTGGGAGCATCGCAGGGACGGTCAGACGCCCCCTCCACAACACTGGGAACACTCACTTCAATAAGTAATTCACTATCACTTCCCTTACCTTGCATGGCCGCCATCTTTGTCTTCATTTTACGAAGAGTAGCCTTCAGATTGGCGATTTCCGAATCCGAATGCAAAGCCTGTGAGGATTCAGATACATAGGGAGAATCAAATTCATTAATAAAAGGAGAGTTAGACTCAGAAAAAGGCTCAATAGGCCTTGTACTCACACTCTTTTGTGCAGCCCGTCTAATTCTATCCCTCTCTAACACTTCTTCAAGTAAGAGTTAGAGTCTTCCATTCATTAGCATTCAACTTTTCACACTCAATTACAGGTGTTAGCCAAAAGAACAGTCAAACCCCCTACATTTAACGACATACAGTGTGAGGATCAACCGAAGCCTCGGTATCCTCACCTTGCAGCCTACATTCACACACACACTCACACTAACACTTGAATCAGACATTCTATCAGAAAAATCAAAAGCAAGTCCAAATCCAGTCCAAAGTAGTGAATGCCAAAACAACGATCCAGTACGTCACCAAGAAATCCAATATAGATGATCAAAAAAGTCTTGCAAAGCGAATTCCAGTCAGGAGGTAGTAACAACAATGTTGATACCGCCGGCGACAGAGAAAATATGATAGAAAACGGGAATGGTTCCTAGTCCTGCCGCCCAGGTAGCGAGTGGCGCGAAATTTGAATTTCTGTCGGGGACGACGGAGTCTTAGCTAAGTATATATCTGACAGGTAAGTTCATTGTATGAAAATATACATTAAAGATGGCCCAAGACCAGGCAAACTTAAAGGTTGGCCATTTTAGGAAAAAAAAAAAAAAAAAAAAAAAAAAAAAAAAAAAAAAAAAAAAAAAAAAAAAAGAAAAAAAAAAAAAAAAAAAAAAAAAAAAAAAAAAAAAAAAAAAAAAAAAAGGGGGAAGACATGCAAATGCACATTATAAGAAAAATACTATACATTTTCTGTACCTTCCAAGAGAAACAAAGTGAATATTTCCAATCCAGTGTTGGGCCTTTATCCATGATACTCAACAATAAGCTAATTTTGGTGAGTTATAGATGCTATAATAATTTTATCTTCATTCTATTTTGTGAAATAACAATTACAGTTCACATAATATCATAACAGATAAGAACTACAATTTGCATCAATCCCTGACTATATTTATGGTAAAATATTTATATGTACTGGGATGGGGAGATGCAGTACCTTATAGAACTCTGTTATAAATGTTCTTTCTAATATTTCTTGTTCTATTTTAATTTGAAAAATTGCAGTTAAAGCTTGGCAAACTATGTACTGAAAAAATTAGAACTAAAACCAGCAACAATCCCTGTGTATACATATTTATAAGCAATTATTTTCAAGATGTAATGGGATGGGGAGACGTAGTTAAGATTGTTCTTTGGATTTTTTCCTCATATCACCACAAGTTGGTATAAGTCATTTATGGCACATTCAAGTGATGAGAAAAATTTTCCACAAAATTCACTTAAAACTGCTCAGTGCAAAAAAATCATCCTCACATGAACCAGTCCAGACTGAACCCCTGAAGTTATTATCATGCCTCACATGATCACGACCAGACACATGGAGTTAAATAATGCCTACAGTGCACCTCAAGAAATTATCCCCAACAATAGGTCCTTGAAACATGTCAACATCAGTCATGCACTATACACACTACAGACTGCTAAAAGCAAAAAAAATAATACAGTTGAATATCTGCACATTGAACCATTTCCTCATGAAGCATACTTACTGAAATGGATAGGTAATGCTTTCAGAAACAGTGATGTTATTTTTATCAGAAGCTGGGCAAAATATACGGAAGGAGAACTCAGTGCTAAAGCTGGTAGTTGTAGCAAATGCACTAATACCAAACACCTGAAATAAAAGAAAAAAAATAATGATAGGGATTATATGAGTACAGGCATAATTATTGTTATACTTACATATGGATAAGAGAAACAAAAATTCCACTTACAATATTAAACATAATTTGGATAATCTGATGCTCAATAACAATATCCTCTTATTCCACTTATACTATAGCATCCAGATATACCAAATTAAAATTTATAATTTTCCTAACACACAAAGCCACATTTTCATATATGGAGTAATCTGCACTTACCTATCTTTGGCTGTTCTTGAATCGTCTCTGAAAAACAAAATCCCTAACACTATACCAGGGTCATGTGGTATGAACTGGGTAGACATGCCTGCTTCTATTGTGTGAGACAGCCCCTATGCAGTTATACTCATCCTCCTAGGAGTGAGAGGTCAAAACAAAGTACAGGGGGTCCTCGAGTTACGACGTTGATCCGTTCTTAAGATGCGTCGTAACACGATTTTCAGCGTAAGTCGGAACATTAAAAAATACCACATGATTTAATGTAAATACCTATCAATAACAACGAGAGAACAATTCCTTACCTTTATTAATTTGATTGGCTTGCACACTGGAGAGGAAGCTGCGGTGCTGGAGAGACTGGGGGAGGTTAGTGAAGAGAAAAAGAACCTCTTTTTTTCAACGCTTCAAACAATCTTTTCGCCTTCTCCTGAATCACCATAAGGCTGACTGGGATACGCCGTTGATTTTGGTCTTCCAACCAAAGCACCAATAACCTTTCCATTTCAATTATTAGACCACTACGCTGCTTAGTTATCACTGTCGCTTTCATAGGAGCAGATCCTTTCACATGTTCAACGATGCGCTCTTTATCTTTGATAATGGTAGCAACGGTCGAACGGCTAAGGCCAAGCGAGCTGCCAATGTTTGTTGGCGTTTCTCCCTTCTCAGATCGCTTTATAATGTCCACTTTAATTTCCATGGTGATGGCCTTTCTTTTCTTTGATGCACTACCATCAGAAGAGTCCGCCTTGCGCTTGGGAGCCATAACAAAGAGCAAAAAGTTACAAAAACGATACAACACGAGGGAGAGAGAGGCAGTGTAAACAACCAAAATGGCGTATGGGCGAGGAATGAGCGTAGCGAAGCGACGCCGTCCTCTCCCCCACAAAGCGTATTCTTCCGCCGTGCGCCCGGAACTAGTTCGCGTTTGTTTACGTTGCTTACGACGCTAAACCGCGTAAGACGGAACGACGCAAAATATTATTTTTTATATTTTTATGGGGGCGCGTTCGTAACCACGAAACATCGTAAGTCGAGACCGGCGTAACCCGAGGACTTACTGTACGGTGTTACAAAAAATGACATTTTTATAATAAAATTAAATTTTGTATATACTTACCAGGTAACTACATAGCTATAATTTTCTACTTTGCGGCAGTTTACGATGCAATTTGCGGTAACAATTTTTTTCTTTAGCGAAGATAACCGGCCCTGCCCACTTTCCGAGGAAGTAAAGGTACAACACACTCAGACAGTCATTCGTTTTATGCCTTTGTCCATAAGAGGGGAGGAGGGTGGGCTCCGTTCATGTACTAGTTACTTTGTAAATATATACAAAATTTAATTCTATTATAAAAATGTCATTTTAGTATAAGTAACTTACCAAGTAATTACAGAGCTGAATTCCACATTGACCGGAGGTGGGAATCATCGACATATACTATTACAAAAATAGTCAGTGACAGAGCTGAATTTACTTTAGTAGCTTAGCTGGCATCAACAAAATGCTTGTTGTAATCTGCCTGGTGAGAGAGCTCCAGCAAGAAGGTACTGCCTCTGGTCAGAGCTCGCCTCAACCTGTCGAGTTGTGGCAGTAGAGCCAGGTTTCGCCTCTACTTCAATGGGATGCTTTGCAATCGAGGAGTACTCCAATGACTGCCAAAGCTACCAAAACACTGCCAAGGCCAGTTAGAAAAAGAGAATAGACATACTCTCCTACCCTTCGTTTCCCAATAGGCGGTCCCCGGGTTACGACGGCTCCGGCTTACGACGTTATGAGGTTACAACGCTTTTTCTTAAATATTCATTGAAAAATCCGCCCTGGGTTACGACGCTGATGCTTCCAACGCTCCAAGTTAACGACGCTTTTAAAAAATGCATACTATGATAAGAATCCTTTATAGTTTAGCACAGTATATTAATAAAAATAAGTTTTTGGTTAGATTACAACAAAAATTTTGAGGTTATGATGATTTTCGACACTTTTTATGTCGTATTTTTTTAATTTTTTCTAGTGACGCCTCATATGCGGAACTAGTTTCCGAGCGAATGAATACACTAGCTTGGGATGCGCAGTTTATAACAGTTCAAAATTGCAAATGAAAAAATCATTGCTAGTTTCCAGTATACATAATTAACAAAACTAAGTTTCTGGTTAGATTACAACGCAAATTCCAAGGTTACGACGGTTTTTTATGCTTTTTAACGATACCTCATACGCAGAAACTAGTTTTCTGAGCGGAGGGCGATAATTAATTTACGCTATTAAACTGTATGGTAACCATAGTCAAGGATAAGGAATGCATTCTCAAACAGTATACATATCCTTTAATACAAAACAGCAAAATATCATTGAAACATTATTTCACTTAAAGAATCCATTTATACTCTACTTAGATTTGGATATAAAAACCATAGTTTCTCTCTCTCTCTCTCTCTCTCTCTCTCTCTCTCTCTCTCTCTCTCTCTCTCTCTCTCTCTCTCTCTGTATTTTCCTTTACGATCGAAAATAATCACTAAGTTAGTGTATTTTGATGTTTATTTTCATGACTAATACATTTTTATAATACAAAAATGATTTACTAATTTTCAAATATTAATTTTGATTAATACTGTATTAGTAAGTTTAATAAGTTGAAATGATATCACATAATAAAAATAATAATTCTCATTCTCTCTCTCTCTCTCTCTCTCTACTACAAAGATGTGTTTTTTGTATGATAAATAAATGATTTACTATTTTCAAATATTAATATTAATTTATATAGCAATAATATCAATTCATTAAAGAAAATACCATAGTGAATTAGTAAGATTTTACCTTATATATTTATAAAATTATGGAAGAATGAAGGAAATCCCAGTCTTCTCTCAGTAACCTTTTTCTAACTCCAGGTACTAAAACTGTCAGATATATCAAGTTCTGTGACAGCCAGGAGGGGGAAGTGCTCATGAAATTCCCCCCCCCCCCCCCCTCTCTCTCTCTCTCTCTCTCTCTCTCTCTCTCTCTCTCTCTCTCTCTCTCTCTCTCTCTCATTTACTGAGACTCGATTTTTTTTATTTTTTGTACTTGTACTATTTGTTTTTAATACTTTCAAATAAATAATAATAATAATAATAATAATAATAATAATAATTAAGGTTAACCCTCTCTCTCTCTCTATTTCTCTCTCTCTCTCTCTCTTTTGCCACACAAGATAATAATGTGTCATAGTGGTAACTCCCTCCCTCTCTTTCGCTGGAAGCGTTATAAGTATTTTTTTGAGAGAACAGGGAGATGAACTCTCTCTCTCTCTCTCTCTCTCTCTCTCTCTCTCTCTCTCTCTCTCTCTCTCTTACCGAGATGAAAGAATTTTTATGGTACTAGTATGCAAAATGTTTATTGATAATTTCAGTTATTTAAACAAATATAAACCTCCTTTATACCGTGCTGGTGCTACAAGTTGTAATGCTCTCTCTCTCTCTTTTCTCTTCCTTCTCTCTCTCTTCTCTCTCTCTTGTATTTTTGATGAAAAAATACAGTAATTTTGAATACAGTGTTGCACATGAAAAAAAGTAATAGTGATAATTTTAGAGATACGGCCCTAAGAAAAATTGCAAATTAGTGAAATTTTCCCTGTGGACATGTTTTCAACAACGTCGTTCCGGCTTACGGCGATTTTCGGGTTACGACGCGTCATAAGAACGGGAACCCCGTCGTAACCTGGGGACTGCCTGTACCATGCCAGCGATAGAGGACCTAAAGCACTACAATTATTATAAACTATCTCTACATCACGTAAATAAAAATGAGCAAATACAGATTTACATCTCAAGAATGTAGCTTGTACAATCGAAGCAAGAGAAACATTATTCTTGAAAACCATGTTAGTGACCATTGCCCTTACTTTATGGGCCTTGACCTTGCATAAAGGAAAAAATTTTTCTGAAACCTTTGAGTGTGTCAGAAGTAACATTTCTGAGAAAAAACACCAAAGCGTTTTTGACATAGGACATGATGGGTCCTTGAACGAGCACCAAAGGTTAGGGAAGCAGCCTCATATTGCCTTAGTTCTTCCCAAATAGAATTACAATGCTCTTACGGGGCACAGGGTTCTTTCTTGATCTCTAGGACCAAGGGTGTCAGTCAGCGACTTAATTCTGAAGGAGCAAGGCCAAGGATTAGTTGAAGTTTCCTTTTTTGCAAGAAAATCCAAAATGAATGAGCACACTGCATCCCCCTGTGTTAGCCCACATCTCTATGTAGGGCTTGTATCAGTTCCCTCTTTTAGCTGTAGCTAAGGCCCCGAAAAAAGCATCTTCCTTGCAAGATCCCTCAGTCTAGAAGATTGCATGGGTTCGAATGGAGGCCCTGAAATCCACTTCAGCACAACATCAAGATTCCAAGACAATACAGCCTTTCTCCTTTGTCTCAAATAACTTAATTCACTGATATCCTTATTTGAGGACAATTCCAGGCCCATGTCTAAACACAGAGCTTAGTTCTATAACCTTTGATCGTAGCTAGTGCTAACTGTTGAGACATTCTTAAAAATAGCAGAAAGTCTACTATTTGGGCTACAGATGTAGAAGATGAGACATATGGCTTCTGCACCAGCTGCGAAAGACTGACCACTTGGTCTCGTAAACGTCAGCGGAGGATTGGCGCGTGCACTTGGCAATCGCTTCCGCCACTGTTCTTGAAAAGCGTTTAGCTCTGACAAAATTTCTGACAGTATGAAGCCTGTCAGAGCTTGAGTGGATAGTCCTTGATGGAACCGGAGAAAATGCGGTTGCCTGAGTAGACTTCGTTGCTGTGATAGAAGTCTTGGGAAGTCCACCAGGATACCGAGATCTCCGGGCCACTAACGTCATTGATAGGTTGGTGTGCGACCTGAATTTATCACATCCCTCACCATACTGAAGGGTGGGAAAGCATAAACATTGAGATTTGACCAATCCTGGATCATAGCATCCATTGCCCATGCGAGAGGATCTGGGACTGGCAAACAATACAAGGGAAGTTGATGATTCCTTGCCGTTGCAAACAGATCTATCGACGATTTCCCCAATTGCCTCCACAAGTCAGTGCACACTTGTAGATTGAGTGTCCACTCTGTCAGTAGTACTTGCTGCAACGACATAACCTGTCCGCGATGATATTCAGTTTTCCCTGAATAAACCTGGTGACAATCTGGGTGCAACTGTCATGAGCCCAAAGGAGCATATCCCTGACTGCCTCGAACAGGGAGAACGAGTGTGTGCCTCCTTGGTTCTTGATGTAAGCCAACACCGTTGTGTTGTCAGAATGAACAATGACCGTGGAGTTGTGGACCGCTGTCGCAAAGTATTGAATGGCCAGATGAACTGCTTTTAGTTCCTTCACATTTATGTGTAAGTTCTTCGCTGAACTGGACCACATCCCCGATACTTCTGCATTCTCTAGGATGGCGCCCCAACCTAGATCCAACACGTCTGAGTATAGCATGTTGTTGGGGTTCAGAGGGAACAGAGACTTTCCTTCCGTAAACCTTCCTTCTATGAGCCACCACTTGAGGTTCTCTTTGATTTCTTGAGTAACTGGTAACTGGGAATGCCAAGGAATCCGGTTGAGTTTTCCTCTGCCAGTTGGTCTTGAGGAAGAACTGAAGCAGTCTCATACGCAGCCTTCCCAAGGGCACAAACTTTTCTATGGACAAAAGGGTCCCCAGAATGCTCATCCATTCGTTGGCCATACACGATAGGTGAGATAAGAACTTTCGAACTTTCAGTAGACATGATAGGACTCTTGTCGGACGGAAAAGCCTGAAAACTCTGAGATTTTATCCTCACCCCCAAATAAAGAATCGATTGGGTTGGGATTAGTTGGGACTACTTGGGACTTGGATTTATTGATCAGGAGCCCCAGATTCTGGGACAACTGAAGTGTCTCTTGAATGTCCTCCATGCATTTTGACTTCGATGGAGAGCGAAGGAGCCAATCGTCTAGGTATAAACATACGATTCCTGTTAGGTGCAGCCCCTTTGCCAGCAGGGTAAGGACTCTGGTAAAAACTTGAGGAGCAGTTGACAGGTCAAAACACAGAGCATGAAATTGGAAGACCTTGTCTTGGAACGTAAACCTTAGATACTTCCTGGATTCTTGATGCATGGGAATGTGGAAGTAGGCATCCTGCATGTCTATAGTTGCCATCCAATCCCCTTGATGAATGGCTGACAGGACTGAATGGTTGGTTTCCATCTTGAATTTCATGGTCTCCACGAAGAAATTCAGGGCACTGACATCTAGGACGGGTCTCCAACTCCCCGATGGTTTGGGGACTAGAAATAGAAGGTTGTAAAACCCCTTTGAGTTGACATTTTGTACTATTTCTACTGCTCACTTCTTGAGAAGAGAATCTACCTCTTTTGATAGGGCAGTAAATTTCTCAGTGTCTTTGGAGTACGCTCCCAAGAAGGGAGGAAACTAACAGGGGTTTTTCCTTGAAGGGGATAGAATATCGTTCTTTGATGACTTGGAGAACCCAAGGCTTGAACTTCATTTCTACCCATTTGGTCCAAAAAAGCTGTAGTCTGGCTCCTACTGTAGCATGGAGGACTGGATCCTCACTTACGAGAGGGGGTCTTGGATTGATGCTTACTGGTCGTACTGACCGAATATTAGTCCGAGGTCATGACTGGAACCTGCCTAAACAAAACAAAAGAATCACTACCACGAATTGCATTGTAAACTGGCATGAAGTAGAAAATTATAGCTATGTAGTTACCTGGTAAGTTACTTATACAAAACTGTAACTTTACCTATATGAAAGCGTAGGTTTGTATGTTAGGAAAAATAAAATTTCTTTTCAATTTGGTATTTGTTCTGATACGTATACAAATTTACACTTTCATATATGAGGTCTCATCTGAAAGCAGGAGGAAGATCTCTTGGGTAAACATGTGGGGGTGTTTCCTCTAAATACCACAAGGGAATGCAAGAGATGTATGGTGTATCATACTCATCCCCGTTCATGTTGTTGCTGGTGATGTCTTCCCCTCTTTATGGAACTTCCGTAGGGCCCTAAACCGTTATATGACCTGCTGTGCTGCCACTACCAGACCCAAGGTGAAGGTATCTACGGATTTGTGAGCTATATCCTTGAGGTAGAAAGAAGTGAATGTCATCTGCCTCCTCCAGAACCCATTCCAGAAGACCTGATATACCAAGTGGTTTTTCCTAAATGCCAATATTGGTCCTATTCCTCTGATGCCACGAGAGCTGACTCTGGTTGGGCCTGGATCTTGGCTACGGTCCAAGCAGTATACTCTTACAATCACCACTCTCAGCGCCAGAATGAGATATGTTCTTTGAAATCTCTTGCTTCTCCTGACCCGTACTGGAGAGAAGTCTCCAACGAGCTGGTCTGTGGGGGGCTGTACGTTAAGGTAGGATCTTAGGGCTCTGACTCAGCCTAGCAATACGCCCTTTATGTTCCCTACAAAGTCCTTTAATGAAGGGATAGAAAAACCATTGAATCTTGGATTGTGTGTGGAGGGGTTCTGGGTCTTCGGCATAACTCTGAGAAGAAGGTGAAGCCCATCAATGTCCATCCATAGCTGTGGGTAACATTGTATGTGATGGCATGAGTTTGCCCACCCTCTCTGTTAATGCCAAAACCAACAGGAAAACTGCTCCCAGGGTCAAGTCTCGGTCTGACACCCACCCTTCTGAACAGTTCATGTCTCTCCTCAAAGGATGCCAGGACCCAGGTGATGCTCTATTTCAGGGTTTCCAATTCCCGAGCGAAGCAACTCTGAAATTTCTGATTATGTCTGACAGCTCCCATGACACTGAAAGGTCTATGTCCCTAGGTTTGAACCATCAGGCAAGGGCAGTCCTATAATCTTTAAAAGCATACACAGATAGGTGCTCTTACTGACGCAGGAAGATGAGGATTCTACCACAGCCCTCAAACATCGTTTTGAGATGGAGATCTTTCCCACTGCACCAACACTGGGATACTTTCCTTTTTCCCTGGTACAGACCAAGGGAAGAGGGTCTAAGGGGGCGACAATGACAGCAGCAACTTCTCCTGGAAAACCTTTCTTTCTAAGGAGCTGCTGGATGCCCTCCAGCCATGAATATGGAGGGAGGCCACTGCCTGATGAAATCAGCCATTGTGTTCTTGCTTCAGCAGGGTGAGTGGGAAGTTGCCTTGGCATGACCACCAGCAGGTGGAAGAGGTCCATGTACCATTCCGCTTGGGGCCACTTGCAGCTATGAGTGTTATTCAGACCTTGGGCGCTGCCTCTCTCAACCTCGCTGCTTCCGTGTCTATCACTATGCTTATATTCTGTACCTTCTGACCCCTCAAAGTTCATCACTATACCTTAGTCATGACAAAAACTTGATAAGTTGATCTCTACCCTAACAACCGCAGCAACAAGCTCGCCAAGACCAGCCAATCACACTGGTACTATTGCAGATATACCAATGCAACTAAGCTCAAGCAAAGATAAAAAAAAAATTTAAAAACCAACACTTGAGTGAATCCTTGGGGGAATGGATAAGTCCAAAATATGTGCCTTGAACTAAAAGTCTCCCCACTGAGAGTAAAGAGGGGATACTTGCAAGAGAACTGATGGGTAGGTATTGAACACACATATCCCTCAAATCTGAGAAACGCAAGAAGATGCCCTCTCTGATGGAATCAAGAACAAAAACAGACTATTCCATCTAGTATAGGTTCTGATGAATGAACCAGTTCAGTGGGAGGAGGGGTAGAAGACTTCCACAACACCTTCTGAGAGCATCACAATCACCTCTTCCCACATGGAGAGGTCCTTCCATGGGCTGAGGAACAAACATTTCGAACAGGACCAGAAAGAGGGCGAGGAATGACAAAGACTAAAAATAGCAGAACCGTATCTGACAGGCATCTGCTACCCATACTTCTGCTCCATGTCACTTCCAAACTTGCCTAATGACTCTGCAGGCACCCACTTTCATCAGCAGCAATCAGGGATAACTACCGTAACCCTGACATCCTCCGTCTTCTACTGGGGTAGAAGTAGTCTGGGTACCTCTACTAGGAGTCAACGAAGACTGGGACTTTCTCTGCCTGAAGGGGAAAGGCCAGCCCGACCCTGGGGTCCAGCTGCAGTGCCATACAAAGAGCTAAAGGTCTTAGCTACTGTCTGGTTGATGAGCCAAAGCTTGTCCATCACTGCCTCCCCCTACCTTTAGCAAGGGGAGATGATCCCAGTACCAGTCTATCCCAGAGTATAAAAGTTGACTCAGGATTAACAAAGCTACAAGTCTGAAGCAGCACAGTGCCTTCCAACCCGTCCCCTGGGTTGCTGTCTAGAGGAGGAGGTAGATCATATTATCACCTCCCTCTTCAGGACTGCATTCTCCTTGGGTGTATGGAAGCATGAGGATAAAAACAATCTTGGCCAATTACAGACCCAAAGATTGAGCTATGTGTAGGTACATGAAAAAGGCGCATTTCACATGTACCAGTATTATTATGTTATTATTATGTTCAAACATTATTTCACATGTTGTGCGCCATTAGAGTATCCCATGTTAAGTCCAGTAATATGATATGGCAACATTTAAGTATTGGCAACATTGTAATTATTGCCCTCGTGAGGCAGTCTCGTCTCGTCTGTCTGTTTGTTAAGCTGGCTGCTGTTTGTCCCCTGGATCTTGTATATATTTCTACAATAGACATTTAAGTTGTGTCCTTGCCCCTCCACTTAAGGTTAAGGAGTTTACCAACACATACATGGCGCAGTGAACTTTGGAAGTGTCGTATTGTGTGAAGTTTATCAAGACTTGGACATCGGGAACCGGACGGTTGTCGCCATATTGGATGTTCAGTTCAAATGTGCTTTCGTGTCCCAGCTGATTTATTCTATGTCATGTGCAGTGTAGTGCCTCAAGTACTCAGTGAAGTGTTGTGCAGTGCATTGTGCTTTTATAGTGCCTTTTTTGTGTGCTCTAGTGATTTGTTATGTTATTTTATTGAGTACGCATTTATTCTGTTGTGGCTTTGCCGGAGCACCGACTGTCACACCCGCACTCATGCCATGTCACGGGATGACTGAGTCTGATCCAGTCGACTTGACAACCTCGCCTTGGATGTGAGCTGCCGTAGGCAGACACTATCGCTCAATAGTCCCCTCGTTGGCCGACGTATTTCTCGCACATACGCACACACTCACGCTTCAACAAATTTTATTTATTATTCTTGTATCAGACGTTTTGGGATAATTTTAATAATTTTGTTGGAACTTTATTCTTGCGCACTGCACATTGACAATAATGACGGACTCGAAAGGTACGCCTGCAGACCATTTAGAAGAGCCCACAGAACAGTGGCAATTCAGTAATGTGGGCGCCCACACTCTGAGTGTTGGGGGAGTGTTGGAGCATCCAGTCTCTCCCTCCCCACCACTCTTAAGCCCCCACTACCAGCCCCCATCTACCTCTCAAGCTACTGGGACAGATTTCCTCGCTTTGATTAAGTTTTTAGAGGAATCTCGCTTGTATGAGGATGAGAGAAGAAGGGAAGATGAAACCAGAATACAAGACAGACAACGTGAAGAAGAAAGAAGAAGGGAACAAGAAGCAATTTGCCTTAGAGAAGATGGTCTTAGAAGAGAAGAGGAGAATGCAAGGTTTACTGCCCTCATTCAAACTTGCACCAATCATCCATTCTCATTCAGGTACCCTTACACCTGGCACAGAGGTGGTTTCGAACTCCAGTCAACCCTCTCTTCCACCACCACAGAAAGTAACCGCGCAAACGCCACCCCCACTGAAGGCAGATGTAACATTCCAGATGTTCAGGGAATGGAGATGTCGGTGGGATGACTATGCTATCATGGTGGATCTTTCTAAGCTTCCACGGGAAAAGCAAATGATCCAGATGAGGATGTGTTTAACCCTGGAAACGCAGCGTGTTTTAGAACACACACTTCAAATATCTCCCTCTACAGATAAGCCTGTAGATGAAGCCCTGGACACCTTACAGTCACATATAAAGGGTTTAAGGAATGAAGTACTTCGCCGAAGAGAGTTACTTAGCTGCAAGCAATCGGAAGGAGAATCTTTCGCTGATTTCTATGTGAAACTTCGATGCCTTGCGGAAGAGGTTGATTTATGCCCAGGTACCGCCGTCGCATGTGAAGAGACCCAGCTGAAAATGATTATCTTGATGGGCATTCGAGACGCGGACTTGGTTCAGAAGTTGATCGCCTTGGATGCCAATTCTTCTTTGCAAGATTTCATCACCACCTGTCGGTCGTATGAGGCGGCTAAAACTGCAACTTCTGCCATACGTGCCCCACCCAATCAGCTGTGTGCTGTTTCGGCCTACAAGAGAAGCAAGAAGTCAAGCGGAAAGCATCCACCTTCGCCGAAACCCTCGAACCCAGCAACTTGGTGCCAGTACTGTGCTCGTCAGCATGATCAAGACAAATGCCCTGCGGCCAACAGTACTTGTAAAAGCTGCGACCGCGTTAGTCATTGGTCCAGGACCATGAAGTGTCCTGCCAGCAAGGTCCAGTGCCGTCTGTGTCACCGCATTGGACACTTCGATAAGTGTTGTAGGGAGAATAAGAAGAATCTTCGTCAGGACAGATCTTCAAGCAACAGTGGTGCCTCTTCAGTCAACAACAAATCGCAAGATTCAAGGACCAGCTGTCGTCGCCTAGGATCGCCTCGCACCATTTCCAAGACGCCCAAACCTATCTGTGTCCTCTTGTCATTTGGTGATGTTAAGTCTCGCATTGACATGTTACCAGACACAGGTGCCGATGTCACTGTTATTGGAAAGCAGCACCTTGACACATTGGGTATCTCCAGGAGCTGTTTTGACGCCTCCGCAAAGTGCGACGTTCACCACGGATGGATCTCCAATGTCACCTGCTCTGGGTATATTACAAGCTACCCTTACACTAGGCAAGCGATCCTGTCTCGCCAGGATTCAAGTGCATGAAAATGTGGAATTTCCACTTTTATCCTATGGTCATTGTGAGGAACTGGCCATAATATCTCCTGATTTCCCTAAACCTATTTTAGAAGTCAAACACGTTAATAGAGTCAAGGAGCTACCCATCTCAGCGACCACATCACCTTCAGCAGCAAAGGAATACTTTCTTCAAGAGTTTCAAGATGTGTTGGTCTCGAAAGAAGAGTTGAAGACAGCTCCTCTCAAGCCTATGGCTGGTCCTCCCATGAGAATCCACCTTAAGGATGGTGCAGTGCCTTTTGCCATCCACACCCCAAGACAGATTCCATTCGCTTTTAAGGACCAAGTCAAAGAAGAGCTTGACTCCATGGTGGCCCAAGGGATAATCAAACCTGCTGGTGATGACCCGTCAGTTTGGTGCCACCCTCTCGTCGTCGTTCCCAAGAATGGGACAGGAGTACGAATCACTGTCGATCTGACCAAGTTGAATAGCCAGGTTTCTCGTCCAGCCCATCCTTCACCCACACCCTACGCCGCTATTCGCAGTGTAGTCCCGAAGGCTCGTTATTTCACCACAGCTGATGCTCTCTATGGTTACTGGCAGATGGAACTGGCAGAAGAAGATCAGCATTTAACCACCTTTATTACGCCATATGGTCGGTTCATACATTGCAGAGGACCGATGGGCTTCGCAGCTACTGGAGACGCCTTCTGCCTGCGAGGTGATATGGCCCTTCAAGGTGTCCAAAACTGTGTTAAGGTCATAGACGACCTTCTCCTCCACGATGAAGACTACGCTACACACCTTCATCGTATCCACGAAGTGCTCACCCGGTGCCACAAGTTTGGGATCACACTCAAAAAGGATAAATTTGTGGTCGCTGCACCCTCCGTGAATTTCTGTGGGTACAATCTCTCAGGAGACGGCATCTCAGCTGATAAGCAGAAAGTCAGTGCCATCAAGGATTTCCCAACCCCTGCTAACCTGACAGACCTCAGATCGTTTTTGGGATTGGTCAACCAGTTAGTGGAGCTCACGCCTGACATCTCCATTGCAGCCCAACCTTTACGTCCCCTGATGAGTCCCAAGAGAACATTTGTTTGGACCCCTGACCATGATGAAGCATTTCAACGTGTCAAGTTAGCTCTCACCAGTCCACCAGTTCTCGCCCTCTTTGACCCAGACCTACCTGTTGTTCTTCAGACGGACGCTTCACGCCTCCACGGCATTGGATATGCCCTCCTGCAGGACCATGGTAATGGACACCTGCGTCTAGTTCAGTGTGGTTCTCGGTTTCTCGCTGACGCAGACACACAATATGCCACCATCGAGCTTGAGATGCTAGCCGTTGTCTGGGCAATGTTGAAATGTAGGCTATATTTAGCAGGCCTACAGAATTTTACTCTGATGACAGATCACCGGCCCCTCATACCTATTCTGAACAGTTATACTGGATGCCATCGAGAACTCTCGTCTCCAGCGCCTCAAGGAGAAAATCTTGCCCTACATCTTTCAGCTGTGTGGCGTGCGGGTAAGTTGCTGTGCATCCCAGATGCATTGTCTCGCGCCCCAGTCAGCCACCCCACACAGGAGGACGAGATCTCGGGTGCTTCTTCCGCTGCTCATCTTCGAACTGTCATGGCTGTGAACGCCGTTACGCTTTCAGACGAGTCTCCAGCTCAGGATCCCGACAGGATACTTCAGGATCTTCGTGACGCAGCGAAAGCAGATCCTGCGTATACTCATCTACTCGATTGTGTCACATCAGGACTTCCTCGCAACAGATATGACCTTCACAATTCCTTACCTCCTTATTGGAAACTACGTGAAGATCTCTACGCCGATGGTGACCTTGTCCTGTATGGAGCAAGGGTTGTAGTTCCTGCCGCTCTCCGTCGTCGCACCTTGTCCCACTTGCATGACAGCCACAGAGGTGTGGAAGCAACCAAGCGCAGAGCAAGGCAGTCAGTTTTCTGGCCTGGCATTGACTCTGATATTGCCAACACAGTCAGAGCTTGTGAGGCATGTCAGACATTGCAGCCATCTCAGCCGTAGGAACCTCTAATGAATGACGACAACCCGACAAGACCTTTCGAGTCCGTCTCAGCCGACTTCTTTGTTGTTGCAGGGAAGTCTTTCCTCGTCGTCGTCGATCGCCTGTCAGGATGGCCTGTTGTCGCACCCTGCCAAGGCGATACTACCGCTTCCAATACTATCAGGATCTTCCGCCGCTATTTTTGTGAAGTTGGTGTCCCCCTTCGCCTAAGGACAGATGGAAGCCCCCAATTCACCAGCGCAGAGCTCAAGGATTTTATGAAGCGATGGGGAGTTCGACACATGGTAACCTCACCCCACTACCCACAATCGAATGGTCACGCTGACGCCGCTGTGAAGTCGATCAAGCACCTCATCCTCAAAACAGCCCCATCTGGCAACATTGATTGTGAAGCATTTGACCGAGGCTTATTAGAGCTCAGAAATACTCCGAACTTTACTGGACGCTCTCCTGCCCAGATCCTGTATGGCTGTCCTCTCAGGTCATGTATCCCTGCCCACCCTCAAGCATTCTCCAAGGAGTGGCAGGTCAAGACCGAAGATTGTGACCGCCGTGCTGCCGCTCGTTACAAGCAGGTAAAGACCAAGTACGACAAGCATGCCCACCCCTTACCCACGTTGAGTGTCGGACAGCAAGTTCGGATTCAAGACCCGACCTCTCATCGTTGGGACAAAGTTGGCACTGTCATGGGTCATGGAAGGTCAAGAGACTATCAAATTCGTCTCCCTAGTGGTCGTGTGTGGTGGCGTAATCGTCGTTTTCTTCGCCTGGTGCCACCCACTAATAGTGACCCCTTTCTCCCTGTCCCTGTGGCCCCTAGCCAGGACCTAGAAAGAGAGTCCTTAGTCAGGATTCCTCCAGTAAACCCACGTCGTTCCCAAAGACTCATGGAAAAGGAGTCCGCTCGAGAATGCACTACGAGCGTGAGGGGGAGGGAGGTGTAGGTACATGAAAAAGATGCATTTCACATGTACCAGTATTATTATGTTATTATTATGTTCAAACATTATTTCACATGTTGCGCGCCATTAGAGTATCCCATGTTAAGTCCAGTAATATGATATGGCAACATTGTAATTAATGCCCTCGTGAGGCAGTCTCGTCTCGTCTGTCTGTTTGTTAAGCTGGCTGCTGTTTGTCCCCTGGATCTTGTATATATTTCTACGATAGACATTTAGAACCTACATTTAAGTTGTGTCCTTGCCCCTCCACTTAAGGTTAAGGAGTTTACCAACACATACACTATGAGACTAACTTAAACTCTGCTCTGGCAGTCAATTCCACTGCTGTTGCCTCTGATCGCAACAGGGAGACTCCCTCCACAAGGAGACGTTCTACAGACAGATGGGGACACAAACAACTCAAGTCCGGGTTCACCTAAAAAAACAGCAATAATCTCTCTTGAGAGAACATGATATTTCCCCTGGTGGGCTGGAGGTGGAGGAAGTGCCTTGCATGAACAGCTGGACTAGGGAGCATTCTCTCGCCTGGGGAAGCACGGAGCAAGAAAAGATATTCTCTCTTCCTCAGGATCATTAAAAAGATGTATAATTCCAATCAATTCCACAATAGGCCTCTAAGTATGAGAGATATGCTCACCAGAGTCCCTGGTGATTTCTTTTAATCATTTAGTGTACATCCTGTCCAGTCCGCAGACCAGACCAGGAACATACACGTTATGTCACCGGCCAGAATAGAAACAAGAATGGGCGATCCTCAACCTGCGATGACGATGTCTGCCCAGGTTACACATCTCTCACTCCTCAATGGAATGGCCGAGAATCGAACCCGCGACCACCGAGGTAGGACACTAATACCATACCAATCACGCCACCGAGGCGCTCGAATGACGTCTGGGTTAAGGTGGCGTGACAACAAAAACACAGAGCTCGTAGCATAGTACTTCCTATGTCTTGTGAGAGGTGGGGGAAGTAGTTTGGTAGAGCCTCTAGAGTGAAGTGAACCGTCCCGGTCAGAAACAGAGGCGTTAACCTTCTGCAAGACCAACTGAACGTGCCCTGACAACAGCAGCTGGAGAGATGATTTGGGGTCCTGAGAAGCTCCCACCAAGGCTTCCAAGCAAGGAGTGTAAGGTGACCGAGCCTGAGTCCTACTTTCCATATTGTTGAACCCACGAATGAGATCAACCACCTCCAAAAAGGAAGACAGAAACTCCTGCGTGTCCCCCTCTTCCTGCTCTGGCATCGGGGACCGACGACAAGAAGGATGTGTAGGCTCTTCTAACACGTTTTCTTCACCAAAATTCACATAAGGTTTAGTAGGCAAACAGTCTGAAACCCCTACTAGCCTATCTGGGGTGGGTCCAAGCGCCAGCCTCCGAGACGAACCCACAGTAACATCAGGCACATCACTTACCTCAACAGGTTCAACTGGTGACTCCAGACGTCCGTGGACAGACACGGGCATGGCGGCCGTACGTACGTGAGATGGGGGGGAAACTCGAGCACTCGAGATTGACGGAGAATTGCTAAGAGGTGGAAGACTTGGAAGCAAGCAAACACTCTGGATGCACCACCTCCGTCCTCACTACCTTCGACCTCTTGACAGGCGCCTTCAGATCTTTACGGCAACGAATAGGCCTGGGAGAAGGAGGAGCACTACCATCACGTGCACGGACGGGGGAGGTTGCAACATGCTCGCAATGTGCAAGGACGGAAGGGGGGGTGGAGTGGTAGTACATACGAGATTCGGGGGCAAAGCAACCCCTGCAGAACACACATCACTACCACTGCCCGAAAGCAGTGCACTCTCGGGAACACGTCCGTGCTTTTCCTCCCTCGGCGGTGAAAGAAGGGCAAAGCCCTTAGCCTTCCAATGCTGAAGACGCCTACCAGGCGTAGAGGGGGAAGAGGGAGAGGAAGACAGCACTAGCTTCTTATGCGCACTCTTCTCGGAAGCCGGGGACGAAGCAACGCGTTTCCTACCAGTCCTCCCAACCGATAAGGCAGCCAACTTCACATCTAAAACAAGTCCAGCCTATTAAGAACTGCCTGGCATATGATCTTGGACTGATGTGCCAGAAAAGGCTCCGAAGACAAGGAGGGGAGATGTTTTGAACTGGGCGGCAGAGATGACGTCGCGGCTAAGAGAGGCGGATCGGAGGAGGCGACTGGGAGATACGTCATCGATGAGAGTGACGTCATAAGCGGTGGTGACGTCACGACTTCCCCTCTGAGCGAGGGGGAAAGAGATGCCACTGGCGGAGGAATACACAAAGATGGGCCCCGTGACGACAACAACGGGGGCTGACGCCGCAGCATCACTGAGACAAGGCGGCGACAAACGCCGGCGGAGCAATACAAGATGGCCGACTGCTCCCACCCGAGGAGACGAGGCCGGGAGGAGGGGGGATGGCCTGGCTGGACCGAGGAGGGGGGTGCGAGCCTCCACAAAATGCACTAGCAACCCCTCCAAGGACGGGGTACCCCCTAGCCCAAGCGTCTTCCAAATAGCCGCCATTTTGGACGCCTCCGACTCTGGAAGAGAGGAGAATGATGAAAAAACCTCACCCTTCTTGGGAACCGAAAAAGCTCCCGAGGAAGAGGGGGCTACATTACAAAAAACACCCTGGCGACCTCCCGATACTTCCATCGACAAATCAATGGAAGAAAAGGGAGGAGATGCAGGGACAACGCTATTATGGGGGTTGACTACTGCGGAAGACGAAACATCGGAAATAGGAGCAAAGCCCTCCCAAGAAGGAAGAGTGGAGACTCTCCGATATTCCCTCTTACCATAAAACTTCTTCCACTGCTCCAAAGGCCATGCCCAGCATTCCGTACAAGGATTCGTAATCGTACAAAAATTGGAACGACACCTACTGCATGTGATGTGAGGGTCCGTCGCTGACGAAGCCAAAAAACAAGAACATGGGAGTCTAGGAATTCCGGGGCACCAACGCTGACATCGAGAAGGAGCACAAGAAGCCATAATACCAGGTAAAAACACACACACACAATAAGGAATGAAACGGGCAAGAACCAGGGAAAAGGCCAAGAGGAAAAAACCCAACTTTCGTCCAAGCGGTAAAGAAAAGACTGGAGTAGATAATCGGCATTTGACCACTCTTCACCCGATTTACGCATGCGTTGCCAGATACCACAAGATTTCTTGCTCTCATCTGCATTTTTACCGGATCCAGCTAGGCGCTAGAAATTATCCTATTGTAAAGACCAAGGGTTTGTTTGCGTATGAACAAATAAACTTCAGTTACCATTATTTCACACACTAGCCTATATCAAGCATTATGCATCAGGTTGATTTAGTCTGCATGTTTGCTTTAAATATTTTGCTAAAACTACTTTTAGATATAAATTTTTATCTCAATTTAACACGATTCACATGCATTCATGTTATCTTAAAATGCATACACGTCTAACTAGTATATTAAATGCTAACGTTATTCATACATTTTGCACGTTTTTATGCTCAAATACCAGAAATTGCTATAAATATATAAAAAAGTAGTTAGTAATCAATTACTAATCAATTATTTTTCATGAAAGTAATCAGTTAGCCATTACAAAAAATTCAGAAATGCCCACCATCAACGTATACAACTGCAAATTGATGACAAGTAACAAAAAAGAACAAGATCGATACAATGAAATGTATTTTATAATCTAACCTATCATTAAAATTCAGTAAGTTGAATTACAATTATTTTAATTACTATGTTTATTTTTGCATTTTAAGGAATGTTGCGTTTTACAAATGTTTTTGTTGAAAATAATAGGTGATCTTAATTTGTATCTCGTAATCATTTAAATGTGTATTAATATAAATAATAATAAAACAATGAATAAATACTATATGTAATGAAAAAATAAAAATGTTATTGTTATAATACAATTAAGTTTGTTCATACTTACCTGGCAGATATATATAATTAGAGTGCCCACCCTCCTCCCCTCAGGAAACAGTGGCATGGATAAAATATGAATAGAAAATGGGAATGGTTCCTGATATCCGCCTCCCAGCGGCGGGAATGGGTACTACCACCTGGCCGCCCACTACGTGTGCTGTGAGTTTTGAAATTCTGTCGGACGTCAGAAAATACAGCGATATACATAGCTGCCAGGTAAGTATGAACAAACTTAATTGTATTATAACAATAACATTTTGTTCATGAAACTTACCTGACAGATATATATATATAGCTGAATCCCACCTTCGGATGGTGGGAAGAGACAGAATAGGATTTTTAGGAAACTAAATTAAGTAGATGATGTACATCTTGGTTCCTCACCTGTTAGCAAAGTAGACGCTGTGATTACTGTCACTTAAAGCCTGCTTCTGCTTTAATCAGAGTTGCCAGCCAGGTGGAGACCTGTAGTGCTGGTGCGCTCTGGATGCTCTGTCAACGGGGACGTAACCACAATGTGACAAGACCATCGGACCATCCATATGAGGGCTACAGAGCAACTGACCACCACCTGACCAACTAACCAAAAAAACCCTGACAGTTAATCTAAAGAATGGGAGATTTTCACAGAAGATCTCACCATCAACCAAAAACACAACACATAAAACTAACCTATTCTAAGCTAAGGGATAGGGAGAGAGCTACCTTCAGCCCCCAAAACTGTGTCCGCAGAAATGTATGGCCCCAAAGAACTACAGTTCTCGTAAATCGTTCTCACATCCCGTAGGTAATGTGAGGCGAATACGGAATTGCTCCTCCAAAAGGTGCTATCAAGGATATCCTTGATAGACATATTCCTTTGGAAGGCAAGAGAGGTAGCTACGGCTCTGACTTCGTCAGCTTTCACTCGTAAGAGGCTCAAATCAGTCTTCTGACAAGATGAATGAGCCTCTTTAATGACGTCCCTCAGAAAGAAAGCCACAGCATTCTTCGACAAAGGCAATTCTGGTCTTTTCACCAAGCACCAGAGATTACCTGAGGGACCCCTTACCTCTTTAGTTCTGTGAATATAGAACTTGAGAGCCCTGACAGGGCACAGGACTCTCTCTGGTTCTTGACCCACGAGACTCGACATACCTTCGATCTCAAAGCTCTTGGGCCAAGGGTTAGACGGGTTCTCATTCTTAGCCAAGAAAGTTGGACTCAACGAGCAGACAGCGTTGTCCCCCTTGAAGCCCACTTGGCTACTGAACGCTTGGATTTCGCTAACTCTCTTCGCCGTCGCCAGAGAAGTTAGGAAAAGCGCCTTCTTTGTCAAGTTCCGTAGAGACACTTCGTGGAGAGGTTCAAACGGACTTTACATTAAATGTTTAAGAACCACGTCGAGGTTCCATGAAGGCGGTCTCGCCTGGGGAATCTTGGTGGTTTCAAATGGTCTCAAGAGGTCGTGGAGATCCTTGTTGTCAGAGAGGTCCAGTCCTCTGTGTCGAAAGACGGCTGACAACATACTCTTATATCCCTTGATGGTCGGGACTGCCAATTTCTGCACATTTCTTAGGAAAAGTAGAAAATCAGCTATCTGGCTCACAGAGGTCGTGGAAGAGGAAACTCCCTCCTTTCTGCACCATGCCCTGAAGGAGGCCCACTTCAATTGGTAAATAGCTCTTGAAGAGGCTCTTCTAGCACTAGCAATTGCTCTCGCAGCTGTTTTCAAAAAACCTCTCGCTCTGGCCAACTTTTCGATAGTCTGAACGCAGTCAGATCCAGAGCGGAGAGGTTTTGGTGATACCTTTCGAAGTGAGGCTGTTTGAGTAGATCTTTCCTCCAGGGCAACGTCCTTGGGAAGTCCACAAGGAATGTCATGACCTCTGTGAACCATTCTCTCGCTTGCCACATCGGGGCGATCAGGGTCAACCTTGTCCCCTCTGAAGCCGCAAACTTCCTCATGACTTCCCCCATGATCTTGAATGGAGGGAAGGCATAAAGGTCTAGGTCTGTCCAACTCCAGAGCAATGCATCCACCGCAATTGCTCCTGGATCTAGGACCGGGGAGCAATACAGAGGAAGCCTCTTCGTCCTCGACGTCGCGAATAGGTCGACTAGAGGACGTCCCCACGACTTCCACAGCTCTTGACACACCTCTTGGTGTAAGGTCCACTCTGTTGGCAGGATTTGATCTTGTCGACTGAGAAGGTCCGCCCTGACGTTCTGTACCCCTGCGACGAATCTCGTCAGGATCTTGATCTGCCTCACATTTGCCCATAGCAGAATCTCCCTTGCCAGGTGAAAAAGAGATCGGGAGTGTGTTCCTCCCTGATTCTTCAAATATGCAAGGGCTGTGGTGTTGTCCAAGTTGACTTGGATGACCTTGCTTGTCACTTTGTCTTCGAAGAACTGCAGCGACAGGAAGATCGCTGCTAGTTCTTTCACATTGATGTGCCAGGCTACCTGTTCCCCTCTCCAGGAGCCTGACACTTCTTCCCCTTCTAGTGTTGCTCCCCAACCCGAAATGGAAGCGTCTGAAAACAACACTAGGTCGGGGCTCAGAAGATTTAGGGATAAGCCCTCTCGCAACTTCTGAGGGTCGAGCCACCATCTTAAGTGGCCTTTCACTGGATCTGAGATCTTCAAGATTGCATTCAGATCTTCCTTGGCTTTCCATTCTTCTGCTAGGAAAAACTGGAGAGGCCTGAGGTGCAGTCTTCCCAAGGAGACAAACTTTTCCAGCGAGGAAATGGTGCCCAGCAGACTCATCCATTCCCTCGCCGAGCAAGTCTCTTTCCCTAGGAAGGCTGAGACTTTCTCTAAGCCTAGATGCTGACGTTCTTGGGACGGAAACTAGGTCTAGAACTCCCAAGCACCAGTCCAAGAAGTTGAAGACTCCTAACATACACAGCAGTCCTTTCAAGTGGTGGTCCGTCTCCGAAGGGACCTCCTCTGGGCGTCCACTAAGCTGGAGAAGTCCCCAAGTGCAGACGAAGGAACCTTCACACCCACGTCTTCCTTGGTCTCATACCAAACGCCTCCTTTACCGGAGAGTCTACAGGGAGGAAGGGCGAAAGTCGTCTTGCCCTGATCCTTCCTTCGAGTCATAAAGTCCTGGAGCTTCTTGAAGGCCCTCTTGGTTGAAAGAGAAGTCTTCATCTCAACAAACTCCGGTGTCTTATATGACTTGGAAGACGAAAGTTGCGAGGGAGGAGACCTACGAGCTGCCGGCTGAAACTTGTCCCCGAAGGACGAACGTAACAGCCGCACAAGAACCTTATAGTCAGAGACAGACGAAACAGAAGGAGGTTCCTCTTCCACCGAGCTCGCCGGACTACTAAGTTCCCCTTCTTCTCTAAGAGGAACCGGTGATCGTCCATCCGGAGAGGGCGTACGTCCAGCGGGTCTAGCCTTAATCAAAGACCTCCGCTGCTTAGAAGTTGACGCTTCGGGCACGGAATCGTCCTTACGACGATCCTTAACACTCGAAGAAGAAAGAACGTCTTGGCTGCATCGAGCGTCCTGTGAGACGACGGAGACTGCCTTACTTCTAACTGAAGTGATCTTATGCTTCTTGAAAGCACTACTAAGTCCAGTAGGTACAGAGTCTCTATGAGCTCTAACAAACTCCTTATGAGGAGACACGTCACTCCGAGCGTCCACACGAGCGTCCTGACGAGCGTCCTCAAAAGCGTCCCGCTTCTCGTGAAAAGCGTCCTGCTTAGCATGGAAAGCGTCCTGCTAAGCGTACTCGAAAGCGTCCTGTTTTGCGTGAAAAGCGTCCTGCTTAAAACGGAAAGCGTCCTGCTTATAGCGAAAAGCGTCCTGCTGAGCGCAAGCTTTATCAGGAGAACGAGATTGGCGATGATCCGAAGGAGACGCAATCGGGGAAAGAGACGAACGCGGAGAGGGAGAAGGAGACTGCTTCGTCCTCTTGACGGGCAGCCTGACGTCCTTCCTCCGCTTAGGCTCGACTGCTGCTGGGCGAGTCCTCTGAGCCATAAGAGCAGATAGCTGGTCCTGAAGGGACAAAAGAATATTCTTCGTAGGTGACAAACTAGAAGGAGCAGGACTGAACCTAGAAGACGAGGGGCGAGGGGACGCCTCCTTCCTTCTCACAGGTACAGCTACCTGCTTCTCCGAAGAGCGATCGTAGCGTGACTGGACGTCCTCACTGGAAGACAACCTGCCTCTTTTCTGAGGAGGAAAGGCGTCATAAGCATCCGGAGAAGAACGCAAAGAAACTGGTGAAAAAGGACGTGAAGCGTCCTCACAACGAAAAGTCCTTTTCAGAGGACGCGAGTCACTCCGAGCGCTCCACCCCTTGCGTGGGGAGGACGCTTTGGAGGACGAGAAACAGTCCTTCAGGATACGCGCTCGAGCGCGCTCCTTGGCAGCCTGGGACTTTGCAACAAGGCCTGCCGAAGGGATGCCAGATCGGTGGGGAGCCCCCATAACCCTCTTGCGGCTTTCGACATACCCTCTCCCTGAGTCCTGGGAGTCCGATAGAGGTCTCGGCCCAGAGGCATTATGGGGCGATCTGACGCCCCCTCCACAACACTAGGGGCACGATCACAAACTTTCACAGGGCCAGTTTCCAAGGCCAACACTTTCGATTCAAGAGAGCGCAGAGACTCGAGAATCAGAGAAAGGTCATTATTTCTCCAGACACAGAAACAGGGCCCAAAGGCAACATCACAGGTTTAGGAGAAACAAATTCTACCGGTGTTAGAGGGGGTGAAATGTTACATTCCTTACCTTTCGTAGAACTGCTCCTGGAGGAAGCCCTCCAGACTCTATCGCGCTCTAATTTATGCCGATAGGTCTCATACATTTTCCATCCATCATCGGTCAAATCCTTGCATTCATTGCACCGATCATCAACCAAACAAACATGCCCCCTGCATTCCATACATACTGTGTGAGGATCAACTGAAGGTTTAAGAAGCCTCACCTTACATTCACTCCTCACACACACTCTGAAACTCCCTGTACTTGATCCTGACATCATGTAAACAAAAAAGCCAATCCAAATTCAAAAAACAGTCCACTATCACGCGTGCCAATCCAACAATCCAGAGTCAATAACCAAAAGTCAATCCAGATACTTAGGAACGAGTAAATCCAAAAATCCTAGACGGAGGTACTGCAAACAGTTGTTTACAGCACCGGCGTGAGAAAAAATATGAATAGAAAATGGGAATGGTTCCTGATATCCACCTCCCAGCGGCGGGAATGGGTACTACCACTTGGCCGCCCACTACGTGTGCCGCGAGTTTTGAAATTCTGTTGGACGTCAGAAAATACAGCTATATATATATGTCAGGTAAGTTTCATGAACAAAATGTGTTTTTACTGCAGTTCCAAAAATCTGAAAAATTCCAAAAACCAAAACACATCTGGCCCCAAGGATTTCAGATAAAGGATTGTGTACAAAAATTACTGATTTAGGACAAACAGTATTACAGATTTAATACTATCGTTAAATTTAAGCCAAAACTTTCTCCTGACTAGTATTGCCGACTGCAGCTCTTGTAGCTCTTGAACCTCTTGCTGAAGAACAAGGAAAGAGCTTTAGGCGTGATTTAAATTTATCTTTTGTTTTATATTAAAACTGTTTGTTATAACCTGTTTTTATAATCTGTAAAGGAAATCAGAAATGAAAAACTAATTTCTTTAGAGGGGTCACATGGAGACGCGCGGAGAGACTAGTGGAGACGTGTGTGGAGCCACTCGGCTTGCACACCACATCTTCATTGGGACCTGGTTTCGCCATGTTTTAAGGGTTTATTGCTCTTCTAAGGAAAGAAAATCTGAGCTCTAGTTCATGTGGGTAAAAGGTCTAAAATCATTCTTCCTTTTGGTGTTTATTAGCCCTTTCTATGTACTGCGGCTTTGAAAATTTGCATCTCTACTAAGCCATCCCAATTTTGCCTGGCCTTAAGGAGATGCACTAAATTTCCCTTTAACTACTGGCAGCCAAATCACTCATTTGTCTTAAAAGTCTCTAGACATAATTTCGAATCACCTAACACATAGCTAAGAAAAATTAAAAAAAAGGTAAAAATGGTATATTTTTCTGTTTTAAAAATGTTACGGCTATACAAGCAGTCTCCGGCTTACATCTTTCCGAGGTTACGGCACGTTCCAGGGTTACAGCGCTTACAATGCAGATGTGGCTGAAGAAATGACTCCAAAAATGTAAAATAATATTTGAAGGTTTTTTTAATGAAAAATGCAATGAAAATGCAGTTTACATAGTTTATAATACACCCACAGCATTCAAAGTTAAGTTTTCTTAGGATTTTTGATGATGTTCCGGCTTATGACACGTCTCAAGAACGGAACCCCCGTCGTGAGCCAGGGACTGCCTGTATTATTCTCATATTTTCAGTGTAAATAGAACATGTTCAGGTTTAATTTTCCAACTTGGAACATATTTGTAAGATTCTTAGTTTCAAAGTTATCGGTAAAAAGAAAGAAATGGGTCTCCAATGGGCCGCGCGTCTGCATTTGGCCCCTTATCTTATGTGAAAACAAAAAGTACTTACAAACTGCAGAATTTTCATGAAACCTCTGGGCTCCTTTAAAACACTTGTGTTCATCCCTGCGATCAACTGCTGTATGCCCTGAAATAATTCCAAATTAGTTGTTACAATTAATAGTGAAATTGATTGTTACATCAGTTTTTCAGCAGAAGAGATGCATCACAAAATATGCACACACAAAGGGATTAATGCTTCTACAATTTCGAAGACAATAAGTCTGGTTCCACTAGACAAGAGCTAGGTATGTAGTACTTTGCTATTGCTGAAGTATTCTGCAGTAAGTAATCTAAATACCAGTCACAATGAAAATGCGAAAGTAATGATTACAGATAGGCTTTATTTTGGAAATTAGGGTATCCAACAACTGCTATAAACCCTCAAAGCTAAGAAGCATAATATTTTACTGTAATCTTGGATATAATTTTCTGTTATATGAGCACAGATCAAACTGACATATCTTAGATGTCAAATAAGGTTTAAAAATCTTAAATCATTTTGAATAAGTCACCATTACTTCAACTTGTTTCATAGAAATATATGCTTCTGCCATTCCTCTGGTATTCAGGCCCACCACATGAGCTCCCTAGCCTTGAGTGGAAGTACTACCTGTAACTAAAAGAACCTCCATTCCTTATTAGAGGCTGTTCAATCTTAGTCCACCAGTATAAACCAAAGAGGAACCTTTCCATACACTGAATGAATCTGAACTCAAGTAGAGGTAAATAAAACAAATAATCAATACAGTCTACAATACTTAAGTATGTAAAGTTTTGATTTACATCAAGTTCACAAAAATTATAAAATTATCAGACTTCATTTTTATTGTTGGAGGCACATTTTAAGTAATAAAATGGAATAAAGTTTTATTTGATGGCAACTGCAGAGTAGGAACAGAAAATAGTTTCCAATTACTCAAGTCCTACATATCTACAAAAAGTCCTTTAGAAAGTACACAACTGCAATTTTATTTCAATTGATTGTATAATAAAAATACCGGCAATAATTCAAAATATACATACGTGTACAATGAAAACATAAAAAAATACATGAAACAAGCAACAGCTTTTTAAAAAATAACTTTGAGAATATAACGATACCATAAAAACTGACTTTAACCCATAAGCTTTAGTAGTAAAACAGGCAGAAAAGCACTGGTTCAATGACTATATAGTATTATACTAGTATATAAAAACAGAGGTCTAGCATTGTACATTATCCAGCAGTACAAAATCTGTATTAATCCCTTCCCATGAATACAGTTCATGACACTGTACTGAAACTAAAATATAACATTACACATTGAAAACAAATTCATACATTATGAAGGTGTCCATTCCATTCCCTTTCAGAGATACCAATGAAAGAGAAGCTTAGATGATGCATGGCTAAGAGATCATCCCCATACTAAAACAATCCAAAGCTATGAGTAGAATCCAACTGCTCCATCACCATATAAATATTGTATTTCAGATTCATGTGCAACTACCAAATAATATATACATAACTATCAAGCCTGTCTGATTCAACCATGCCAGAATGCAGTCCCGAGAACCTGAAGAGGCTGTATCTGCTGTTTTCAAAGTATGTATAGCATCCGAAAATACTCTTAGGGCTAAAGTACCTCTGGTCAATATATTATCTATTCCATTAAGTTTCTGCTATACAATAATCCACACTTCCAGTAAGAAAACTTTTCCAAAAGAGTAGGTAGAAGCTAGATGTACACTTTGACCACAAGCACAAAAGTCATCATAGCCTTACCTGTAGATTAGGCAACGCAGGTTTTGGCTGCTCCATATATACAGGAGGTGGCTGCATGTAATAATAAAACAAAGCATTTATGAAGTAATAATAACAAGTGAGCAAAGATGTACCACTTCTGTACCTTCATCAACAGAGAAAAGATGTTATCAAAGTTTTTATGACACTGCCAGTTCAGCAGGAAAAATTCTTAAAAACTACACTACAAAAATTACATTGTTACACAATATACTTACCAAGCAATTACATAGCTGAAAGCTTTCTTCCTCGCCAGTCCAAAATTGATATTTTTATCATAAAATGAAGTTTTTCCTACCTCAGCAGTCCAAAATTCAAATTTTGTGGTGGCGGTGCCATCGCTAGTGTCAGAGTGTCAGTGATCAGGACCCACCCACTTTTGGGATAGCCAGGTTACAATCCAGCAAAAACTCCCAATTCGTTTTCTTGCCAAAACACACCCATCTGTGGAGAGGAGGGAGAGCTTTTGTAACTGCTTGGTAAGTATATTGTGTAAAACTTCATTTTATAAAAAAAAATTTCATTTTTACACAAGTAACTTACCACCAAGCAGTTACATAGCTGATTCCACATTAAAAAGTGGGAATCATGGACTAACTACTCCAAGATATTATAGAAAAGATAATAGCTTTGAAATAGATAATTGCTAGCTTTACACAAATGCTTATTGTACCTTACCTTTAAGAGAGCAGTTGCAGGTAATTACTACTGCCTCTGGTTGGCGCTCTCTTAAGTCGTAGAAGACTTGGTTTCTACTTAGTGGTGACCTTGGTTTCATGGCAGTACACCAATGAACAACAAAGAAAAAACAACATTGCCATTGACCTGGGCGCAACAAAAACCAGAAATTCAAAAACATCAACACCTACACTAGATTAAAAACCAAAATCCCATCCACTAAAATAAGAACTGGAGGGTACTCTAGGTATGTTGTACCCCCAGCTTCCCAAAAACTCAATACCTTAACCAAAGCAGGAAGATAGTATAAGGGACAGACAATCCCCTGTGCCTCTTCTCCTAATACCATACCAGCTGCGGAGATTGGTCCTAAGGTAAAACAATTTTCAAAAATTGTTTTGACATCCTTTATATAACGACAGGTGAAAACTGACTTTGACCTCAATAAAGTCAACTGTAGAATAAAAGCCGAAGACATACTGTGATGGAATGCTAACGAAGTAGATAGGGCTTGAATCTCGTGTGCTTTGACTCTGAAAAGAGAGAGGGAGTCTTCTTGCACTTGCGAATGTGCCTTGGTGATAAGGCTTCATTAGAAGGAGAAGGCATTCTTGGAAAGAGGGCGTGAAGGCTCCTTACCCAAGCACCAAAGATTGCTTAATGGTCCTCTCAACTTCTCAGTTCCCCTAATGTAGTACCAGAGAGCCCTTACCGGACACAGAACCCTCTCTTTTTCCTCTGGCCTGAGGATATCCATTAGATTCTCTACAATGAATGAACAAGGCCAAGGCACAGCTGCATTCTCATTCTTGGCGAGAAAAGACAGAGAAAGGGAACACACTGCATCTCCTTGACTGAATCCTATTCTCTTGTCCATCGTCTGAATCTTGCCGACACGTTTAGCTGTTGCCAAAGCTACTAAGAAAAGTCTCTTTTGTGTTAGCTTCCGCAGCGAGATCATGTCAAGAGGTTCAAACGCAGATGTTGAGAGCCACTTCAGAACTACAGTACATCCAAATTCCATGCCACTACACCTCGGCTAGAGACCTTTGACGTGTCAAAGGAGCGAATTAGGTCACTTGAATCCTGGTTATTTGACAAGTTTAGTCCTCCGTTTCTAAAGACTGAACTTAGCATAGATCTATACCCTTTAGTAGTTGTAGAAGTTAGTTTCCTGGCGTTCCTTAAATAAAGAAAAAAGTCTGCTAACTGCATTAAAGTGGTCTCAAAAGAAGAGACATGATTTTCTCTGCGCCATCTACTGAAAACTGACCATTTTGACAGATAAGAGTTTGCTAGAGGAGATTCTCCTGCTTCTAGCAATAGCAGCTGCAGCCTTCCTTGAAAATCCCTTTGCTCTGAGGATACTTCTGAGTTTGAATCCTGTCAAAGCCACCTTAGGCAATCCTTGATGATATCTGAGGAAGTGGAGCTGTCTAAGCAGCGACTGTCTCTATGACACGAGTGATGGGAAGTCCTCTGAAAGTTAAAGAAGGTCTGGGAACCACTCTTTCTTGGGCCAAAAAGGAGCTATCAGTCATGATGCTGGGGTGAGGCAAGGACTTGTTTATCGCCTCTCTGATCATACCAAACGGGGGAATGGCATAAATGTCTAGGCCTGTCCAATCCAGGAGCATTGTGTCCGTCTTCCAGGCTAGGGGGGTCTGGAACAAGAGAGCAGAAGAGGGGAAGACGATTCTGAGACGTGGTGAAAAGATCTATTGAAGTTTTTCCCCATATTTTCCATAGATCTAGGCAAATTTTCTCTTCCAAAGTCCACTCCGATGGAAGTAGTACTTGATTTGAACTTCATTCATCCACAAGGACGTTCATCTTTCCCTGAATGAAGCAGGGGATCAACTTCATCTGGTTCCAATTCACCCAAAGGAGGTGGTTCTTGGCCACTTCGTAAGTGGTTAGTGGGTACCTCCTACCTTCCAAACATACAACAGAGCTGCTGCGTTGTCGGAGTAGATCACTACCACTTTTCCTGTGAATAGATGAGAAAAAGTCTAAAGACCCAGGAAAATTGCTAACAGTTCCCTGAAGTTGATGTGGAAGGATCGTTGTTCTATTGTCTATTTCCCTGGTATTCGTCTGTCTCCCAGTAATGCTCCCCAACCTAGATCTGACGCATCTGATTACAATTCTAGATTGGAATCCAGAGGGGCAAGGAAGTTCCCTTCCTGTAGATTATCCATCAACAACCACAAACTGAGGTCTCATTTTATCACTGTTGAACTCAGAAAAATTAGTCAGGCTGTGTCTTCCAACACTAGTTTGACTTATGAGCCGTGCATCTGATGTCTAGGCAATTCCCTTACGATGCTCCTGATTGGCTGTTGATAAGCCAATCACAGAGCTGGAAATTCTCAGACTCGCTCGAGAGTTCACATAGGTAGGATGTATGTTCCGACCTCTTTAAAAAATTATAACTTTCATTACACCTCAGTTTACCTGCAGGAAAGGAGTTTTCCAAATTTCATCACTCAACATCTTCAAGCCAATGATTTAAGGATTATAATGATATAAGAAAATTATGTATTTAAGTAAAATTAATGCTAAAATATTTACATAGTGAAATAAACATGAAATTCTTAATATAAAATATGATATTGTTATGATACAATAAAGTTTTATACATACTTACCTGGCAGATATATACTTAGCTATTTGACTCCGTCGTCCGACAGAAATTCGAATTTCGCGCACACGCTACCTGTAGGTCAGGTGATCTACTTACCTGCCGCTGGGTGGCAGGACTAGGAACCATCCCCATGTTCTATCATATTTTTTCTATACCGCCTGTCTCCTGAGGGGAGGTAGGGTGGGTATAATTTTGTATATATCTGCCAGGTAAGTATGTATAAAACTTTATTGTATCATAACAATATCATTTTTATACATTTAACTTACCTGTCAGATATATACTTAGCTGATTCACACCATTGGAGGTGGGAAAGAGACAGCTAAATATAGAATCAAACAGGAATCACAACTATCATTGTAGGTAATAAATAAATAAAACCTTGGTTCCTACCTGTTTAGACTGAAGACTTCATGAATACAATCCAGGAGTCTAGACAGTCTCAAGAGCCTCAGCGAGATATTGATCTATGGTTAAGAGTTCTTGTGGTTCTGCCAAAGGGGTCTTACCCGCTTACTTGGTAGATCCTGGAAGGACTACGTCAATGGGTGCTTATCCACTTACTTGACAAGACCTTATACAAGGAGCACAACATCGATCCCGATCACCTCAACCTATCCATAGTTGTTCTAAGATTGCAAGAAGTTATCCCCTAACCTCTTGCAAACGACCACAAACTCGAAACACAAACATTCGTACAGTAAAGTACAAAAATAAAAATAAAATTTAAAAAAAAATGTTTGTACAATCTATTCAGTAAGACGTCTCTTGATTCCCCCACTGATCCAAGCTCGGACGTCCGTGCGCCAGCAAGCATACTAATCAGCAGAAAAAACCAACAACTCGTCTCACAAGGTAGATCTATGTACTATCAAAATTTTGAACAAATACAAATTTTTCTAAGGATCGTTATGTGCTCCCAGCCCCAGCACTGTAACGGCTGATACAAAAGGACCCAGAGAGAAACACTTTTCATATGTTACTTTAACGTCCTTGAGATAGTGCGATGCGAACACTGAATTACACCTCCAGTAAGTCGCATCCACAATGTCTTTTAAAGACATGTTCTTCTGAAATGCTAATGAAGTGGCTACCGCTCTAACCTCATGAGCCTTCACTCGGAGAGTCCTGAAAGAGTCTTCAGTGCAGTCATTATGAGCATCCGTAATAATGCTCCTCACAAAGAATGCTAATGCATTTTTTGACATGGGTCTACTAGGATCCCTAACTGCGCACCACAGGCTTTGTTTACATCCGTTTAGTTCATTCTTCTTCTTTAAATAGAACTTCAAAGCTCTAACCGGACATAAAGATCTTTCTAATTCCTCTCCTACTAGATTTGAAAGTCCTTTAACTTCAAAACTCTTGGCCAGGGTTTAGAGGGGTTCTCGTTCTTGGCCAGAAACAGAGTCTGGAAAGAACAAATTGCCGCATCACTCTTAAATCCTACTCGAGAATCTAGAGCGTGTATTTCACTAATTCTCTTCGCAGTCGCTAACGACAACAAGAAAATACATTTTCTCGTTAGATCTCTAAAAGACGCGTTGAGAGGAGGTTGAAATCTACTAGATGATAGAAATCTCAAAACTACATCTAGGTTCCAGTTCGGAGTGCGAGGAGAAAAGGTTTTTGAGGTTTCAAAAGATCTAATAAGATCGTGGAGGTCTTTATCTTCTGCAATTCTCAAACCTCTGTTTCGAAATACGGCCGAAAGCATACTTCGATAACCTTTAATGGTAGAAACTGATAATTTTGATTCTTCCCTAAGGAAAATCAAGAAATCAGCTATGTTGGTCACAGAGGTATCGGAAGAGGACAGTTTATTCTTCTTACACCATCTTCTAAATACATCCCATTTTGATTGGTAGACCCGAATAGTTGAAGATCTCCGGGCTCTAGCAATTGCTCTTGAAGCTTTGCTTGAAAAGCCTCTCGCTCTGACAAGTCTTTCGATAGTCGAAAGGCAGTCAGAGCGAGAGCGGGGAGGTTTTGATGGTACCTCTCGAAAATGGGGTTGTTTTGAGAAGATCCTCCTGTGTGGAAGAGATCTTGGGAAGTCCACTGTCCATTCCTGTACCTCTGTGAACCAATCTTGAGACGGCCAAAAGGGAGCGATGAGTGTTAGTCTCGTCCCTCTTGATGCCGCAAACTTTCTTAACACCACTCCTAACATTTTGAAGGGGGGAAAGGCGTAGGCATCTAGGCCTGACCAGTCCAGTAGCATGGCGTCCACCGCTATCGCTCTCGGGTCTTCCACTAAGGAGCAAAAGTTCTCTATCCTTCTGGATAGGTAGGTGTCGAATAGGTCTATATGTGGACTGCCCCACAGGGACCACAGAGCTTGACACACCTGAATGTGAAGGGTCCATTCTGTGGGGAGAACTTGGTTTAAACCTGCTTAGCCTGTCTGCTCTGATGTTCTTCTCTCCTTTCACGAATCTTGTGAGAAGAGTCACTTTCTTTTCTTTTGCCCAATACAACAGCTCTTTTGTTATATGGAACAGAGAAAGAGAGTGAGTTCCCCCTTGTTTCTTGATATAGGCCAACGCTGTGGTGTTGTCCGAGTTGACCTGTACCACTTGACCTAACACCTGTGTCTCGAAGGCTTTTAGAGCTAGAAGAACGGCATAAAGTTCTTTGGAGTTTATATGCCAGTCTAGCTGATCCTTCCTCCATTGGCCTGATATTTCTTTTGTCCCTAGAGTCGCTCCCCATCCCTTCTCTGAAGCGTCTGAGAACAAGATTAGGTTTGGGTTCCGAACTTCTAGAGACAAGCCCTCGTTCTTTTCTAAGGGAAAAATCCACCACTTCAGATGATTCTTTACTTCCAGAGGAATACTGAAAGTGTCCGAAAGCTGTCCGTTCTTCCAACTACAAATTCTTCTTAAGAATAATTGAAGAGGGCGAAGGTGGAGTCTTCCTAGCGAAATGAACTGTTCTAGTGAGGAAAGGGTTCCCAGAAGACTTAACCACTCCCTCACCGAACTCCGTTCTTTCTCTAGGAAGCTCGAGATTTTTTGTAATCCCCGAGCAATCCTTTCCTGGGACGGAAAAGCCCGAAAACCCCGAGAATCCATCCGAATCCCCAAATAGACTAAGTTCTGACTGGGGATCATCTGCGATTTCTCGAGGTTCACGAGTAATCCTAACGTCTTTGCTAGGTTCAAAGTAGACTGTAGGTCCTCCAAACACTCTTTCTCTGACTTGGACCGGATTAGCCAATCGTCGAGATACATTGAGATGTGTATCCCTTCTAAATGAAGCCATTTGGCCACGTTCCGCATCAGATACGTAAATACCTGAGGGGCGGTCGATAGGCCGAAGCACAAGGCCCTGAATTGGAAGATTTGTCCTTGAACAACAAATCTTAGATATTTTCTTGACGATGGGTGAATCGGAACATGAAAGTAAGCATCCTGAAGGTCCAGGGATACCATCCAATCTCCCTGACGTAGGGAAGAAAGAACTGAAGCTGAAGTCTCCATGGAGAACTTCTTTTTCTCCACGTACCTGTTCAGGACGCTTACATCTAGGACGGGTCTCCATCCCCCCGAAGCCTTTGGAACCAAGAAAAGGCGGTTGTAAAACCCCGGGGAGAAAGGATCTTGCACTAGCTCTATTGCATTCTTGTCCCTCATCGACACCACCGTCTGAAGGAGAGTCTCGTTCAGTCCAGGGTCCTTGTAACTCGTCGACAAATCCTTTGGAGATGTTGCCAAAGGAGGTCTGTCTACGAAGGGAATGATGTACCCCTTCTGTAGGACAGACAGAGTCCAGGGATCTGCTTCTCTTACGGACCAGGCATCCAGAAAGTATTGAAGTCTGGCCCCTACCTGTGCTTGGAGGACATGGCTGCTATTTGCTCTTTTTAAAAGAGCGGAAGGAAGACCTCCCTCGCTTGTCGAAGGGTCTTCTCTCCGAAGTTGATCGAGTTGAAGGGGCTCCACGAAAGGGCACCACTGGAGTCCGAGCCACCTTCTTCTGAGTCTTAACTGCAGGTCTACTTTTCTTTGTAGATTGTACAAGAAGGTCCTGCGTAGCCTTTTCCGACAAGGATCTCGCAACATCCTTCACTAAAGATGAAGGAAACAGATGTTCTGACCGAGGTGCGAATAGAGCGGACCTCTGAAAGGAGAAACTCCTTTCGTTAGAAAGGAACTGTAAATAGATCTTTTCTTCAACATTCCAGATCCAAAAAGAGCCGCCAACTCACCAGAACCATCTTGCACAGCCTTATCCATGCAAGATAGGACACTGTGCAAAGTTTCTGGATCTAGAAAATCTGGCTCACTCGTCTTCTTAGCCAGCACCCCAAGAGACCAATCCAAGAAGTTGAACACCTCTAAGACGTGAAAAATTCCCTTAAGGTGCTGATCTAACTCCGACATACTCCAGGACGCCTTTGCTGAATTAAGAGACTGTCTTCTCACAGACTCTACAAGACTCGAGAAATCTGAATCTGCCGACGAAGGGAGCATCAATCCCATCGCCTCTTCTGTCTTATACCAAATGCCTCTCTTCCCCGTCAGTTTGGAGGGAGGAGAGCAATAAACCGTTCTCAAAGTTTCCTTTTTAGATAAAAGCCACGAATCTAAAGACTGGAGGGCTTTCTTCATTCAGATCGCCGGTTTCATCTTTAAGAAAGCCGAGGATTTCGGGGTTTTTGTGCTCGAAAACAGAGATCTCGGCGAAGGAGGAGCTGCAGGACTAGGAGAATCCGCAAACTCCTCTAGAAGTAACGAGGCTAAAAATGTTATTGTTATTATACAATTAAGTTTGTTCATACTTACCTGGCAGATATATATAGCTGTATTTTCTGACGTCCGACAGAAATTTCAAAACTCGCGGCACACGCAGTGGGCGGCCAGGTGGTAGTACCCATTCCCGCCGCTGGGAGGCGGATATCAGGAACCATTCCCATTTTCTATTCATATTTTTTATTAATGCCTCTGTCTCCTGAGGGGAGGCGGAGGGCGGGCACTTTAATTATATATATTTCTGCCAGGTAAGTATGAACAAACTTAATTGTATAATAACAATAACATTTTGTTCATGCCACTTACCTGACAGATATATATATAGCTGAATCACACCTTCGGATGGTGGGAAAAGACAGAATAGGATTTTTGGGAAACTAACATTAAGTAGATGATATACATCTTGGTTCCTTACCTGTTTGCAAAGTAGACTATGTGATTACTGTCACGTAAGGCTGCTTTTGCTTAATTACAGAGTTGCCAGCCAGGTGGAGACCTGTAAGTGCTGGTGCGCTCTGGATGATCTGTCAACGGGTGCGAGACCTCAGCGTGACAAGATCATCGAGGCCATACAAATGAGGGCAACGAAGCAACTGACCACCACCTGACCAACTATACACAAACCCCTTAAAACTAGCTAACGGATGGGAGATCTTCACATAAGACTCACCACAACCTAAAAACACAACAACCTAACTTAACCTAACTAAGGAATAGGGAAAGAGCTACTTCCGGACCCCAATACTGTGTCCGCAGAAACGTATGGCCCCAGTGCATTGCAATCGTCATAGATCGTTCTCACATCCCTTAGGTAATGTGAGGCGAAGACGGAGTTGCTCCTCCAAAAGGTACAATCGAGGATGTCCTTGATTGACATGTTCTTTTGGAAGGCAAGAGAGGTAGCGACGGCTCGTACTTCGTGCGCTTTTACTCGGAAGAGGCTCAAATCAGTCTTCTGGAAAGATGAATGAGCCTCCCGAATGGTGTCCCTTAGAAAGAAAGCCACTGCATTCTTTGATAAAGGTAACTCTGGCCTCTTCACAGAGCACCAGAGGTTACCTGAGGGACCTCTAACCTCTTTAGTTCTATGCACGTAGAACTTGAGAGCCCTTACGGGCAAAGGACTCTCTCTGGTTCTTGGCCCACCAGACTTGACATACCTTTGATTTCAAAAGTCTTCGGCCAAGGGTTCGAAGGATTTTCATTCTTCGCCAAGAAAGATGGGTTCAATGAGCAGACAGCATTGTCCCCTTTGAAGCCCATTAACTTGCTAAACGCTTGAATTTCACTAACTCTCTTAGCCGTCGCAAGAGAAGTTAGGAAAAGAGCCTTCCTTGTCAGATTCCGAAGAGACGCTGTCTGAAGCGGTTCGAAAGTGTTTGACATAAGGAATTTCAGGACTACATCCAGATTCCATGAAGGTGGTCTCATTTGCGGAACCTTCGAGGTCTCGAAAGACTTCAAAAGGTCATGAATATCCTTGTTGTCAGACAGGTCTAGGCCTCTGTGCCTAAAAACCGCTGACAACATGCTTTTATATCCCTTAGATGGTAGGGACGACGCTAATTTTCTGCACATTTCTGAGAAATAGCAGAAAATCAGCTATCTGGTTCACAGAGGTCGAGGAAGAGGAAACTCCTTCCTTTTTACACCATGCCCTGAAGGAAGCCCACTTCGACTGGTAAACAGCTCTTGTGGAAGCACGTCTCGCATGTGCGATTGCTCTCGCAGCTGCCTTCGAAAAACCTCTCGCTCTGGCCAACTTTCGATAGTCTGAAACGCAGTCAGACTAACAGAGCGGAGAGGTTTTTGTGGAAACCTTTCGAAGTGCGGCTGTTTGAGTAGATCTTTCCTCCAGGGCAATGTCCCTTGGAAAGTCTACAAGGAAAGACATGACCTCTGTGAACCATTCTCTTGCTGGCCACATCGGAGCGATCAGGGTTAGCCTTGTCCCTTCCGAGGCCGCAAACTTCCTCATGACTTCCCCCAGAATCTTGAATGGTGGGAAGGCATAAAGGTCCAGGCCCGTCCAATTCCACAGCAACGCGTCCACCGCGATTGCCTCTGGATCCAGGACCGGGGAGCAGTAAAGAGGAAGTCTCTTGTTCCTTGACGTTGCGAATAAGTCGACCAGTGGACGTCCCCACAGCGTCCATAGGTCTCGACAAACGTCCTCGTGCAAGGTCCATTCCGTCGGAAGGACTTGGTCCCGACGACTGAGAAGGTCTGCCCTGACGTTTTGCACACCTGCAATGAATCTCGTCAGGATCGTTACCTCTTTCCTTTTTGCCCACAGCAGAATCTCTCTCGCTAGGGAGTACAACGCCCTGGAGTGTGTACCTCCCTGGTTTTTTAAATAAGCGAGTGCTGTGGTATTGTCCGAGTTTATCTGAACAATCTTGTTCTCCAAACTCTTCTCGAAGAACTGCAGGGACAGAAATACTGCTGCCAGTTCTTTTACATTTATATGCCAGGCTACCTGTTCCCCTCTCCAGGAGCCTGACACTTCCTTCCCCCCTAGTGTTGCTCCCCATCCTGTGATGGAAGCGTCTGAAAACAACACTAGGTCGGGGCTCAAAAGACTTAGGGACACACCCTCTCGCAGCTTCTGAGGGTCCAACCACCATCTTAGGTGGTTCTTGATCGAAATCGATATCCTCAATACTGCATCGAGATCGTCTTTTGCCTTCCACTCGTCTGCCAAGAATTGGAGAGGCCTGATGTGCAGTCTTCCCAAGGAAACAAACCTTTCCAGCGAGGAAATGGTCCCCAGCAGACTCATCCATTCCCTCGCCGAGCAAGTCTCCTTCCTTAGAAAGGCTGAGATCTTTCCTAAGCCTAGCTGCTGACGTTCCTGGGACGGAAACGCTCGAAAAGCCACTGAATCCATCTGAATCCCACAGATACACGATGGACTGTGTTGGGGTCAGATGCGACTTTTCGAGGTTGACCAGAAGTCCCAGGGACTTCGCTAAGGCTAAAGTGAACTGCAAGTCCTTCAGACACTTCTCTCTCGACGACGCCTGATCAGCCAGTCGTCGAGGTATAGGGAAACTCTTATTCCCGAAGAGTGTAGCCATCTCGCTACGTTCTTCATCACTACTGTGAACACCATCGGAGCCGTGGTCAGTCCGAAGCACATCGCTCTGAACTGCCAAACTTTGTTGTTCAAGACAAATCTTAGATATTTTCTTGAAAGAGGGTGGATCGGGATGTGGAAGTACGCGTCCTGCAAGTCCAAGGATACCATCCAGTCGCCCGGTCTCAAGGCTCCCAGAACAGAATGAGGCGTCTCCATCGTGAATTTTATCTTTTCCACGAAAAGATTGAGCCTGCTTACATCTAGAACTGGACGCCAACCTGACGACTGCTTTGGTACTAGGAAGATTCTGTTGTAGAAACCTGGCGACCGCAGGTCCGCGACTTGTTCCACCGCTCTTTTGTCGATCATCTGTTGAAGGAGATCGAACAAGACTTTCTTCTTTTCTCCTTGGTAGGATGGAGAAAGGTCTCTGGAGTCGTAGAAAGAGGAGGAAGATCTAAAAAGGGGATCTTGTACCCTGCTCCACGATCTTGAGGGACCAAGAGTCCGTGTCTCTCTCTCTCCACGCTCCCGCAAAATACTTCAGTCTGGCTCCGACTGGTGTCTGAAGGGACATGCTTTTCACTTGGAAGGCTTTGTTTAAAAGAAGCTCTTCCTCGTGAAAACCCTCTCCCTCGAGGAGCTGCTCTCGAGGGGGGAGCCCCACGAAAGGGCTTTACTTTCTTCGGTGGACGAACTGCAGCCGAAGATGTTGAAGGTCCGGCCGACCGTCTTGTAGACTGGGCCAAAAGATCCTGAGTAGCCTTCTCTTGTAGGCTGTTCGTCAGGTCCTTTACCAAAGTCTGGGGGAAGAGATGGTTCGAAAGAGGCGAAAACAACAAGTCCGCTTTCTGAGCTGGCGTCACTGACCGAGCTGTGAAGTTGCACAGCAAAGCTCTCTTTTTAACAAAGCTGTCCCAAAGTGAGATACTAGCTCTTCCGAACCATCCCTGACGGCTTTGTCCATACATGCTAACACGCTGGACAGCTCCCCCAGACTAAGATTCTGGGCTTCTCGCTTGTAAATCCAGAACTCCCAAACACCAATCAAGGAAGTTGAAGACTTCCAGCGTCCTAAGCAGACCTTTCAGATGATGGTCTGTCTCCGACGCGGTCCAAGTTACCTTGGCAGAGGGTAAAAGTGACCTCCTCTGTAAGTCTACAAGGCTGGAGAAATCTCCTTGAGCCGACGAAGGGATACGAACTCCCACTTCGTCCTTGGTCTTATACCAAATGCCTCCTTTACCACTAAGTCTAGTAGGAGGCAAGGCGAAGGTCGTCTTGCCTTGGTCTCTCCTTCTTATCATCCAGTCCTGGAGCTTCTTGAAAGCACGTTTCGTCGATAGAGAAGTCTTCATCTCTACGAACTCCGGGATTTTCCCCGTTTTCGATGAAGAAAACTGTGAAGGAGGAGACTTGGGAGCTGCGGGCTGAAATTTGTCCTCAAAAGAAGAACTCAAGAGTCTGACTAGGACTTTGTAATCCGATGGTTAGAAGGGGCTGTAGCAGGTTCATCTCACCCGATTCAGCCGAACTACCCAGTTCTCCTTCTTCTCTCAAAGGAAGAGGAGAACGTCTGTCAGGCGAAGGCGTCCTATTGGCGGTTCTGCAAGATCAAAGGACCCCTCTCCTTGCAAGCTGCAGCCTTATCACTGCTGTCTTCTTTCTGACGCTTACTGCTCGCTGATGGAAGAGCGTCCTGAGGCGGACGAGCGTCTTCCGCGGCAGTCCCACCTACCCGAGAAGCGTCTTTACCTCTCTTCGCTGGCATAAATGCGTCTGAGCGCGTAACAAAGTGGTCTGGGGGTAAGAATTCTTGTTCAGAATCCCCGAAAGCGTCTTGAAAGGAGGCCTGGACGTCCTGGCGAACTTCCTGCCAAGCGTCCTGTCTAAGCTTCCTGGAGAGCGGCCTGCCGATCGTCCTGTGTAGCGTCCTGGCGAGCGTCCTGACGAACGTCCTGCCTAGCGTCCTGCCAAGCGTCCTGACGAACGTCCTGCCGAGCGTCCTGACGAACGTCCTGCCTAGCGTCCTGCCAAGCGTCCTGACGAACGTCCTGCCGAGCGTACCCCTGACGAACGTCCTGCCTAGCGCGAGCGTCCCGACAAGCATCTTGCCGAACGTCCTGCCGAGCGTCCTTGCACAAAGCGTCTTCAAAAACGTCCTGTCGTAACGTCCTTCTATAAGACGAACGAGATCGGCGAATCGCTGAAGGAGAAGCGATCGGCGAACGAGACGCAGGAGGCGAAGGCAACGGAGACTGCTTAGTCCTCTTTACAGGCAGTCTAAGGTCCTTCCTCCGCTTAGGCTCGACTGCTGCTGGGCAAGTCCTCTGAGCCATAAGCGAGGATAGCTGGTCCTGAAGGGACAAAAAAAGAATGTTCTTCGTTTGGAGAAAGAATGAGACGAGGAAGCAGGACTGGTCCTGTGAGAAGACGAGGGGCGAGGGGACGCCTCCTTCCTTCTCAAAGGAACAGCTACCTGTTTCTCAGGTGTACGCGCCTGTGCGCGCAACCTAGCGTCCTCATCGGAGGAGATCCTACCTCTCTTCTGAGGAGGAAAGACATCATAAGCGTCTTCCGACGAAAGCGGCGAAAGAGGACGTGAAGCGTCCTCCGCAAGAAACGTCCTCTTTAACGGACAGAGAAGTCTCTCCGAGCGCTCCACCCCTTGCGCGGGGGAGGACGCTTCGGAGGGACGAAAAGCAATCCTTCAAGACGCGTGCTCGTGCACGGTCCTTGGGCAGCCTGGGTCTTGCTACATGGTCTGCGAAGGGACGCCAGATCGGTGGGAAGCCCCCGTACCCTCTTGCGGCTTTCGACATACCTCCTCCCATGGGGTCTTGGGAGTCTGATAGAGGTCCTAGGCCTAGAAGCATTATGGGACCGATCTGACGCCCCCTCCACAACACTGGGGGCACGATCACACACTTGCACCGAGCCAGTTTCCAAGGCTTTCACTTTGGTCTCCAGAGTGCGAAGGACTCCAAAATCATAGAGAGAGCATCCGCTCCTCCCGACACAGAATCAGAGCCCGAAGGCAACACAGGTTTAGGGGTTGTAAACACTACAGGTGTTAGTGCAGGAGAAACGTTAGTCTTACCTTTGGAAGAAACTCCTTGAGGAAGACCTCCTGATCCTATCGCGCTCCAATTTAAGGCGATAGGACTCATATGCTCTCCATTCATCATCAGTCAATCTCTCACATTCCTTGCACCGATGATCAATCAAACAATGAAGCCCCCTACAACTCATACATACTGTGTGGGGGTCTACCGATGCTTTCGGTAGCCTCACCTTACAATCAGCACTCACACACACTCTGAAACTCACACCACTTGATCCAGACATATCTTATAGAGAAAAGTCAATCCAAAATCAAAAAACGGTCCACTATCGCGCATGCCAATTCAACAATCCAATTCAATACCAAACAAAATCAATCAGATACTTAGAAACGAGTCAAATTCCAAAAAATCCTGAGCAGAGGTCTGTAAACAGATGTTTACCACGAACCGGCGACAGAAAAAATATGAATAGAAAATGGGAATGGTTCCTGATATCCGCCTCCCAGCGGCGGGAATGGGTACTACCACCTGGCCGCCCACTGCGTGTGCCGCGAGTTTTGAAAAATTTCTGTCGGACGTCAGAAAATACAGCTATATATATATCTGTCAGGTAAGTGGCATGAACAAACTTTATAATTGGAAAGTCCCTCGTTAGTTGAAACTTCTTCCTCAGAAATCTCTTCCAGTTCCAGGTTAGAAGGAGATCGCTCTTTCCTGACCGATTCTCTATCAGGAGAAGCCGCTCCCGTGGGAGGCGTCCTGCTTCTTGCTGGCGTCAACCGCTTAGGAGCGTCCTCGCGCTTGCCTGACGACTCTCTCCTGAGAGGCGTCCTGCTTCTTGTTGACTTCTCGCGCCTCGAAGCGTCCTGGCTCTTGCCTCGCGCCTCGCTCCTGGGAGGCGTCATGCTTCTGGCTGGCGGGTCAACCGCTTTGGAGCGTCCTGACGCTTGCCTGACGACTCTCTCCTGAGAGTGTCCTGCTTTTGTTGACGTCTCGCGCCTCGTAGCGTCCTGGCTCTTGCTGGAGCCTCGCTCCTCCGGGAGGCGTCCTGCTTCTGGATGGCGTGACGCGCCTATCTTGACGCTCGCGCCTGGCTGACGTTTCACGTCTCGCAAACTCGACGCTCTTGTCTGGCGTCTCGTGCCTGCGTTTGACAGGAGAACGGATCCTGCTCGGCCTATGCAAGGCTGATGAATCCGATTCCAAATCAGAGGAAGACAAAATACTATGGCGAGTCTGAACCCTCGATAGCCTAGACTTCTTAATAGGCAGGAAATCGTCTTTCCTTCTGGGAGGGTCTTTATACAGAACTCCCACAAGAGAAGTGATGGAATCCTGCATAGTGCGAAGGATTCTTTTAGTCTCTTCATTATTGTCTACCCTCGGTTGTTTAATTACTGGATGGTCCTCCTCTTGAAAACGCTCAGGACTAGAAGTAATCCTGGGTTCATCCAAACGTCTTTTAAGGGGGCGAGAAAGATCCGCCGATCTCCACCCTCTTTTAGGTGAGGAATTCTCCGAGGAGGAGAAACACTCACGCAGAACGCTTTTTCTGTAACGTTCTCTGGCATTCTGTGGCGATACAGAAAATGCCGAAGGGACGTCTGACTGTTGGGGATCCTCCACAACCTCCTTACGGCTTTCGACATTCCTTCTCCTCTGGGCTTGGGAGCTTGAAAGAGGTCTAGGCCTGGGAGCGTTGTGAAGACAATCAGACGCCCCCTCCACTGCCACTGGGGGACACTTATATCACTATCCACAGCACTATAATCACACTGCTTACCTTCATAGGCCGCCATTTTGGTTTCCATTTTCCGAAGGGCGGCTTTAAGATTCGCTATCTCAGATGCCGAATCTGTGTGTTCTAATAAAGGAGCAGGTACATTAGATGGGGCAGTAAAAGGAGAAGAGGGTATAATATTACTAATAACCCCGCTAGAACTAGATAAAGGTTTGGAAGAAGACCTCCTCACCCTGTTTCTTTCTAACTTCTTCACGTATGAGGTTAGAGATTTCCATTCTTCCTCACTCAAATCCTTGCATTCATTACAAGTACTATTACCAAAAGAACATTCATACATCCTGCATTTCCTGCAAATAGTATGAGGATCAATCGATGCCTTCGGCATCCTAACTTTACAACCCACATTCACACACATTCTCACCACATTTCCAGAATCAGACATCATGTTGAACAATCCAAATCAAATTCCAAAAACGGTCCACAATCGCGTATGCCAGTACAATCAATGCAAATACGTCACCGAGAAGTCCAAACGAAGATCAATTGCGATGCAAAATACGAATCCAGCCGGAGATACCCACAACGATGTTGCCAGTATGGCCGACAGAAAAAATATGATAGAACATGGGGATGGTTCCTAGTCCTGCCACCCAGCGGCAGGTAAGTAGATCACCTGACCTACAGGTAGCGTGTGCGCGAAATTCGAATTTCTGTCGGACGACGGAGTCAAATAGCTAAGTATATATCTGACAGGTAAGTTAAATGTATAAAAATATTCTTTAATTTCTTATATGAGATCACAGTGGATTCATCATTTATTGTCATGGAAGACAATGCTTCCAAAAAAGTTATAGGTAGGTCTATCAATATGAAAATAACAAGCAAAAAGCTTAGGAATATTAATCTCTCTCTCTTATCTTGGTGTAGTCAGGTGTTGCTCACGTGGTCACTCAATGATGTCATCATGATCACAACTCCTTGATAGAAGTCTTATGGGGGAAAAAGAATATCAAGGCTTATTATCGTTCACTATCATTATCACCATCACCCTTTTATATCCTATAGTAAAAATCTCTAAATGAAAATAATCGTTAATTAGATATTGATACCTTATGGAGGAAATCTATTCCTCCCATTGATTTTTCTTTTGCTTCAGTCAGTCCTCCTATATCCCTCTCATTATTCCTTTTTATTATATATATTATCATTTTCTTCTTAAATCACTGGCTTGAAGATGTTTAGTGATGAAATTCCTTAATACTCCTTTTCTGCTGGTAAAACTGAGGTGTAATGAAAGTTATAAATTTTGAGAGTTCGGAACATACATCTTACCTATGTGAACTCTCGAGCGAGACTGAGACTTTCAAGCCCTGTGATTGGCTTATCAACAGCCAATCAGGAGTGTTGTAAGGGAATGGCCTAGACATCAGACGCACAGCTCATGTGAATCTATTATAGGAACTGGCGGACTGTTTGCAGACACGAATCTACTCTCTTCTGCAACATGGAAACCAGAAAAGCTTGACTGTTCAGATTCATTCCCAAATATAAAGAATCTGTTGCGACGGAGTCATCTGAGATTTTTGGGATTTTATTAAAATGGCCAATCGTTGAGCTAGATGTATTGTTCATTTGAAATCTTCACGCACAGTTGATGCGACGTAGAACGGAGAAGCCAGTCGTCCAAATACAAGAAGTTGATTCCTAACAGGTGCAACCACTTGCCTAGAGGAGAGTACTCGAGTGAAAACTTGAGGAGCTGTAGACAGACCGAAGCACAAAACCTTGCCCCTAAATGCAAACTGCAGGAACTTCTTGAATCCGTGTGGATCAGTATGTGAAAATATGCATCCTGCATATCCAGGGATACCATCCAGTCACATTGGTGTAGACAATATTACAGAGCAGTTTGTTTCCATAAAAAAAAAAGGTCTTTGTAACAAAGGCATTTAAGGCACTGACATCGAGGAGGGGCCTCTTTCCCCGCGATTACATGGGGACAACAAAGTGTCTGTTGAGATAGTACCGAACACTTCTCGGGCCCTACTGAGTAGGCCGTTAATGTGATTGGCAACTCGGACAAAGGAAGCCTTTCTGAGAAAGAAATTATGTATCCCTCCTTTAGAACTTGGACAAACAAAGCCTCTGCAGCCCTTAGACCCCATTCCTCACAAAAGAGATGAAGTCTTGCTCCAACAGGGGCACGAAGGACAGACAAATCACTTGCTTGATTTGATGGATGATTTCTTAGCTCGTCTAGATAAGGGTCTCTCCTGAGGTCTAGACCTTGCCCATCAAGAAGGGTGTTGCTGTAAGGGGGAAGACACCCTAGTGCTGGAGGCAGAGGATGAAGATTCCTTCGGTCGTTTAGTCGATTGGGTGCGAAGACCAGTTGTAGACTACTTCTGCAATCCTAAAAGAATGTCTTTCATGATATCTTGAAGAAATAGATGTTGCTTATCCAAGGGAGCGAACAATAGAGCCGATTTCTGGATAGATGTAACCCCCTTAGTGGCAAAAGAACACCACAACTCCAGCTTTTTGAGTGTCCCCACAGCAAGGAGGCAACTTTAGCAGAACCAAGTCTGACTGCCTTATCTGCGCCAAACCAGTCTGAGGCAGTCTTTAGTGAGTGCAGGACAGTCTTTAATCTTCCTTGCCAATGCTCCCACTGTCCAGTTACGGAAGCTAAAAATCTCTTAATACTTTAAACAGGTTCCTCATGAGATGGTTTGATTCCGACGATGCGAACATCACCTTAGCTGCAGAAAACGGCAACAAACAAGGGGCATCCACCAAACCGGATGGTGGAAATGCAAAAGAAGCCTTCCTAATCTCTCTCTTAGAGGCCACCCCGTCGTCCACTTCCCGAAATACCTCCCTGGCAGAAGAATAGAGCGGTAATTTAGGTAGGCCTTCACCGTCACTTGCTTTCTTTCTCCTGAGAACAGTAGTGACCAGGAAAGTCAAAGGCACAGGTTCAAAAAACACTGAAAAATTTGCTAAGTAGCGAAGAGTAGGCAGAAGAACGAGCAGACTTGTTTAGTCTCTCCTCCGTCTGACGTAACTGGAGAAAGGCCATCATCATCCCTAGTGGCAGACTTTTCTCTGAGGCATCCCCATAAGTCTTCCATCTGGTGACAAAAGAGGGGCGAAAGCTGGATCCTCTACAGAATAATGAAATTGGTCCAGAGAAGTTGGCGCCCGGTGTTCTGAGTGAGGAACTGATGGCGTAAGCTTTGAAGCAGGCTTAGAGCACGCTGGTGCTGCTTAGACAAATGACGCTCTCTGTGTGCTTGAGTGAAATATGTCTTGGTGCTGAAACTGGGCACTCTAAAGATCCTACCAATTCAGAACTGTCTCAAAGGGAATGACAGTCATGGGCTGCTAGCACATTTGCAGGCTGATCCCAAAACCTGCACAAAGGTTTCGGGATAAACACCACCTCTCTAGACTTCTTGAAAGGAAGAGGTGAATGATTGGCAGAAAACAAAATGAGAGTTTCTGCTGGACTGTACTTGGCTATCCTGAAAATGGGCAGGTCCCAACCACCGACACTAACGATGGCAGTGCCACCATAAAATTTGAATTTTGGACTGTCGAGGTAAGAAGCTTTCAGTTATTAACTGCTTGGTAAGCTACTTGCATAAAAACAGTTTACCTACATTCATCCATAAAATGCATGCAATTTACAAAATAAGTTTTTCAGAACAGAAGGTCATGGTAAATCCATAAATAAAGAAGTAAAAACATCAAGCAAACTTAAAGTGGGCTGTAACAGGTGAAGCCAGACAAAAGTTAATGAAAACACTGTCAAAATCATTAGGCTGAGAGCCTTGTGCTACATCAAGAACCGTAGTAGTACACTCAAACAGATTATGTCAAGCCTTATGATGCTAACATCTGGTTGTCAATGGAGGAAAAAAGGGCATGATTTACTAAGCATCATACAACTTGACAATATGTTTCTCACACAGCATGGTTAACTGGATAACAGGGACTCAGCAATACCTTGACCACAGTAACATATGATATTCTACTTTTCTGGTCACTGATGGCAAATTGGAAGGACTATAGATTTAAAATACTGGATGAATAATTTTCTATAATTCTAAATCAGGCAACTCAAAATACTGTAGGTATGCAATTAAAAAACAATCCAGCTAGGAGTTCTTGGGTATCACAAAATATGCATTCGACACTTATCAAGACATTTACATCATTAGTAAATTACTGCCTGCATACCCATGTAGTTGCATTCTGTTGCTGGAAAATGAATTACTATTACATTTCAATTTGTAGTGAAGTGTAATGTACAACACTAATGGAAAAATCAATGAATATGAATAAAAATGGTTGAAACACCAACATCTTGCAAAATTACATCAGTAAAGTCAACGCCCGAGCACTGTTGTAAACTGCTGAAATAAGTAATAGTATATGAACATAACTCTCTAAGACATTTCACAGAGCATAAGAAAAAATATTGTACATTAACTGCATCATTACATAAAGACCAAATAAAATGCAGAAGGAAAACAAGTGGTACCTCTGTCCATGCTCAAACAAAAAACTTAACCTCGTCCTTACTCAGACAAACTTGTTTAATAAATTTTCATCACTTCTTAACGTGAAGGAGACATTTAAATAGGCAGGAACCTAAACAACTTTTCAAATATAAATCATGGTAGAGAAATGCCTATAAAATACACTAGTATTCTTGTGTAGAGATAGTCTGGAATTGTCAATTGTTTGGACTTCACAAGTCTAAATGTAGCCTAGTCTAGGCTACTGTAAGTCCAAAAGATAGCAAAGGTTTATGCATTACTAAATAGAAAGCATGCTATAAATGTATGAGAGGTATGAAATGCCAAAGTTGTTCTTTGCTTTACCCAAAGTTTACTGTAACTTGCTCAGTCTCCCCCTGGCTACAGGGAGAAGTCAACAGCATGGCGGAGATAGGTGTCTGCGATGTAAACAAAAGATTTTGCAGTGTTTAAGGTTTGTAAACAGTGTACCTTTAATAAAACAGGTCTTAGTTCTTAATGTGTTTATAATATAAATTTTCATGATAAAATTTATTATTTGAATATTTTACCTACTCTTAAAGTTAGCTATATCTCCGCGCCAATTAGGCAAGTCTGCATTCAAACAAAAAATTGAATGGCTACCCAGATGACTGTCTAGTTTACCTATTCTCCACCAGGTGTGTTTTGAATGTTTTAGCTCCTGTCAGAATTCTCCTTGACAGCCCACTAAGTTGTGGGGAGGATGGGTGGGGTCTACTGTTAACAGTAGGTAAACATCCAAAAAATGATATTGTTATGATACAATAAAGTTTGTTCATACTTACCTGGCAGATATATATATAGCTGTATTTTCTGAAATCCGACAGAATTTTAAAAACTTCCGACACACGCAGTGGTCGGCCAGGTGGTTAGTCCCATTCCCACCGCTGGGAGGCGGGTATCAGGAACCATTCCCATTTTCTATTCATAATTTTTATTTCCACTGTCCCCTGAGGGGAGGTGGGTGGGTACTTGATTATATATATCTGCCAGGTAAGTATGAACAAACTTTATTGTATCATAACAATATCATTTTGTTCATGAAACTTACCTGTCAGATATATATATAGCTGAATCCCACCGTTGGAGGTGGGAAGGGACAGAATAGAAGGATTTTGGGAAACAAATGCATGCAGATGATTTACATCTTGGTTCCACCTGTTAGCATAGCTGGCTTCGTGGTTACTGCCACGTAAGTCTGCTTGTGGATACTAGAGTTCGCAGCGAGCGGTAGAGACCTATATATGGTGCACTCCAGATGATCTGGTCAAACAGGGGCCGAGACCACGACGTGACTAGACCATATTGACCATACCATGAGGGCTAAGAAGTAAAATAAATATATATATATATATATATATATCACCACCTGACCAACCTAGCCAAAGTTAAGGTGTTTTAACTAAGGCTTAAGAGTTAAGAAGTCGCCGTTGTCGGCGACTCAACAACTAAATTAAGAGCTCTTCCTAACCATTTTCTACAGGATATGGATGAGTGGTACTTTTTGCCCAAAGATTGTGTCTGCAGACACGTATGGCCCTAGCGAGCAGCAGATCTCATATGCCATCTTCACATCTCGCAGGGAGTGTGAGTGAACACAGAGTTGCTTCGCTAAAACATGGTACTCAGGATGTTGCTGAGTGCCATGCTCTGTTGAAATGCTTCCGAGGCCGCGCCCTCACCTCGTGAGCATTCAAGATAAAAAGATTTCCAAAATCTTTGTGGCAAACACAAATTTGAAGAGCATTTTTTTTTTTTTTTGAAAGAACTCCTTAACACTAAAGCCAGGGTGTTCTTCGATATGGGCAAGTCTGGTCTTTTTCGGAACACTGCAGATTGCCCGAATGACTTCGACTTTCTTGAGTTTTATGTAGATAAAACTTGAGAGACCTGACAGGGCACAGGACTCTCTCTGGCTCCTGCCCACTAACTTGTGCCATCCTTGCTTCCAAGCTCCTGGCCCAAGGACAAAACGGGTTTCCATTCTTAGGCCACAACGGAAGGCTTAGAGAGCACACCGCCTTGTGTTCTCTAAAGCCAAAACTTGTGACGATGGCTTAAAATCTCACTAACCCTCTTTGTCGTATCTAGGGTGGTTAGAAGAAGGCCTTCCTGATCACATGCAAGAAGTTAACAGGTAGGAGAGGTTCGAATGCTTTGACATCAAGAACTTCAGACTACGTCTAAGTTCCATATTGAAAGCTTCGATCTGGACATTCACAGTCAGTCCGTCTGTACTAAAGTCAGGTGACCGACCAGTTGACCAGTCAGACAAATCAAGGACAGCAAGGCTGTACCCTGAAGACCATAAGGCACTATTCTTCGCGGAAGGATGAGTGTCTGGACTGCCTGGGCGATTCAATCTAAGCAAACCTTGAGGGGTGTATCAACGCAACCCAACGTCGTCAGCGAATCAACTCCTGACTCGAGCTTCTGGTGCCAGGAGAAAGGAGCGAGGAGCAAAAAGGCGATTCAGTCCCGAAGGAAGAATGCCTGACAGTCCAACCTGGTCTAATGTTACACGATCATCGGGGGTGTATATACGCAACCGACTTCGTCAACAAGAAACTCAGGGCTACTATATGTCGCCTGATCTCGCACGAGTGTCTGACTCCGAGAAAACAGGTGAGACAAAAAGTAGATGGTGAGCGAGTTTCGAGATTCCACAGAACTCAAAGATCGTGAAGGGCTTTGTTGTTTGACAGAAGCAAATCTCTAAGCCCAAAGGCCGTCAACAACATATTTGCGTATTCTTTAATAGTTGTGACTGCCAGCTTATCCCATTCTTCAGACGGAAAGGGAAGACGGTAATCTTATTCCTGTCAACATCTCGATAGTCTGAACGTAGTCAGACTCAGAGCGGAGAGGTTATAGGTACCTTTCGAGTTAGAGTAGACCGACTCTCTCGGAAAAGGTCCTTGGAAAGTGAACTAGGAAGGATGTGACCTCAGTGAATCCAGGATCCTGAAGGCCAACATGGGGCGATCAGCGTCATTGTCGCTCCCTGTGACGTCATAAATCCTCTTATTACATTTCCTAAGCGATTGAAAAAGGGGAAAAGACTAAACATCCATCCCCATTCAATATCAGGGGATGGCGTTTAATGGTACCGATCCCGGATCGAGAATAAGGGAGCAGAGAAGAAGAAGCCTCTTCGTCCTCAACATATCGAAGAGAAGAATGAAAGGGCGTCCCTAGTCTCCACAACTCTCAACATACTTCTAAAGAAAGATTCCACTCGGAAGTCAGTAGTTGCTGCCGTCGATCGAGACGATTCGTACGGACTTTTGCAATCCTGTAACGAACCTCTAGAGGATCGTTACATTATACGCCTGTTGTTATAATAGGATCTTTCTCGTAAACTCGAACAGGGACCGAGAGAAGATACTTCTTAAGATATGAGAGAGCTGTGGAATATCAGAGTTGATCTGGACCACTGGTTCCAAAAACTCGTTTCGAGGACTGGAGGGACGACCGAATTGCTTCTACTTCTTTCAGATTAAGATCCAGGACATCTGAAACCATATCCAGATGTCCGGCACCTTCTTTCTATCACCTCAGGTGAAAGACGCACTGAGAGATGTTCAGAATCATTCCTAGATCTTGAATAATATTTCAGTTTCCCGGTAGGAAAAAACTGAAGAGGTCTGAATTGCAGTCTATTCAGGGAAACAAACTTCTTCAGGAAGGAAATGGTCCCCAGCAAGCTCATCCATTCCCTCCCAGAGTATGCTTACTTCCCTAATAAGGCTGCGCTTTGCCTAAGCAGGAGAGCATATAAAAGTGCAATGTTGCGGTAGACTCGTAGTTCTATACCGTGCGGTAACGAGCACCGAAAGGATTAAGAGATATCTCTGTTGAACATAGTAAGGCAAAACGAATGCAATGTTTATTCATTCACGTAAGAAATCCCCTCAATCTTAGGCTAAAGTCCGTGATTGTAGGACAGAGATACAGTTAGTCAGTCCATCCCGCAGGAGAGACGTAACCGCCAGCACAGAGATACGGTAAGTAAGTCAATCCCGCAGGAGAGAGAGACGTAACCTACCGCGCATGACAGCGCACGAGCTGGTACTGGCTTGGTTGGAACTTGGACTGGAGGACAGACACGGCAGCAGCCAGCAGCTTACGAACGTCGTCTCTTAACTTTATGTCTGGTTGCCAGCTACCCTATTCTACGAAGAAATAGGTCCGTTATTTGAGCAGAAAGAGACTCTCAAGCTGGTATATTTAAGCGAAACAGAAAACGCTAAATATATAGATGCGTTTGTGTCGTCAGAACACTACCATACAACGGTAAAAGATAAATCGGAAACTCCTGGAAGGCTGCAGGGAGTAACGATTAAATGTCCTTAAAATAATAGACAATAGACCTCTCAGTTGCCATCCGAAGAGGTAACTACAGCAAGCGTATATGACTTGAACCAACCAGTAGTAAAATAACGCAAGGCAAAATATGATATTATATTACAATAAAGTTTCATACTTACCTGGCAGACATATATATAGCTGAATTCGGAAATACAGCTACATACATATCTGACAGGCAAGTTTCATGAACAAAACTTAGAGAATCGAAGCAGACAGCTCAAGCTTCTTATGTTACTGGACATAAGCGGTCATTGACGTAGTCTACAAGTCTATTTCTTGTACGAGTCTGTGAATGATGAATAAGAGCTCTTCCGAATTTTGTCAATAAGAGCTTATCCGCTTACGCAATATAAAGTTAATGAGATGTTTGTCAATGAGAACTAACCCATTTACGGGACAAAGAGATATTTTGTCAATGAGGTGGGAATACCCCACTTACTTGACAAAACGATAGTATATTGTCAATGGGGGAAAATCACTGAATTGACAAAACGTAATCCAGGAAGTCGAGCATATTTTTCCGATTCCCGTATCAATCGAGGAAGGGGGCAAGAATCCTGATAAGAGACTGGGCTTTCAGCAGGTAGGACCCCGATGTTCAACTTCGGCAGCGTAGTCAGAACTTAGGAACTAACAAAATCTATCATCTGAAAAGCCCTTTCAGATGGACTAAAAAGCTTGCAACTTAAATTTATTGGCAGTATGGCAAAGGAAGTCCTGTCTTGCGCTTTCCTGAAGAGCGTCCTCTTGATGAGTGCTTTTGCAAGAATCCTACCGAAAGTAGTCGAGCGTCATGACGTGTAGAACGTCGAGCTTTTACATAACCCGTAACTCCCTTATCACAAAGTCTTGACTGCGGTAGAGCAAACGAGATCTTCCCTTGAGCTTTCCTTAACTCCATCCACCTATGCGAAAAGCAATATTAATTGACAGAGACCTCTTGAATTCACGAAACCCGATGTCTTGCTGGGTTTCGAAGAAGAAGAAGTCTGTTCACTTTAAGCTTCCTCCGAAGCACTGCCTACTTCACATTCTTTGCAGGTGAGGTAGAAGGTATCACCGAAGGTAGAGGTAAAAATTCTTTAGGCCCAAATCTGAAACAAGAGCTTGAAGAGTTCAACAGAAACGTTCAGCTAGGCGACACACCTGGCGTGCGCTGGTGCACGCTCGGCGTCCACTGGCGCGCGCTCGGCGTCCACTGACGCGCGCTCAGCTTCCACTGGCGCGCGCTTGGCGTGCACCCGCGCGCGCCTGGAGTCCATCCGAGCGTCCCGTCCAAGTCGAGAGGGAACGCCTTCTTATTGTGACAGTAAAAAAGCTTGGGCGTCCGCTCTCAAAAGCTTCCTGCTACTATGACTTCTTTTACGTATTTCTCGGTGGAAAGACGGACACGAGTTCAGGCGACGTTCGCCTTCTTACTTCTCACTGAAACGCATAACGAGAGAGAGAGAGAGAGAGGACGTGAAGCGTCCTCTTCTATAAAGCTTCTATTTAGAGGGCGCGAGTCCTTCCGAAAGCTCCAACCCCTGCACGGGGAGGACGCTTCGGAGGACGAGAAGCAATCCTTCAGGATTCGTGCACGCGCATGCACTTTGGCAGTCTGGGGATTTTCATCAGAAACTGCCGCAGGCACGCCAGATCGGTGGGGGTTCCTTGTAACCCTCCTTAGGCTTTCGACATGCTCCCTCCCCGGGTCCTGGGAGTCAAGCAGAGGTCCCGGCCTAGAGGCGAAACGAGGCTGATCTGACGCACCCTCCACTACACAAGGGGTATCACTGCACTTCTGCACTTCACTTTTACTCTCTAAAGCAAGCACTTTCGATTCTAAGTTACGAATCGAGAGTATCAGAGAAAGGGCAATTCCTCTACAGACACTGCTTAGGGCCCAAAGGCAACACTGCAGGGTTAGGAGTAACAATTACAGAAGTAGCACTCTTCACAGCAATGAAGGAGAGCGAGCACCTCTCGTAGACATATTCATAGCCCATAGGCCATACTACAGGGTTAGGCAAAATAAAGTCTACAGGAAGGTTAGCAGGTTCACTACCCTGACTTTTGTTACTGATTAATTGCGTACATACGAATCATACGTCTTTCTTACGGAATTAGACATGTTTACTGATTAATTGCGTACATACGAATATACGTCTTACTACGAATACAGTCCTCACGGAATAGACAAAGTCTCACACTCCTTACATGACAAATCTCAATAAAGAAGCAAGACCCATACCCCTCGTACATACCAAGTGCGGATCTACCGAAGCTTTCGGTAGCCACACCCTATCTTTGCAGACAACCCCGTCTGAAACTAGCCTAACTAGATTCAGACATTTAATGCAAAAATGAATCAAATTCAAATCAATTTAAGATAGCGTATGCCTAGCCACAAATCCAAGTAAATAAATCAAAAGACAATTAGGATACTTAGCGGCAATGAAGTTTCCAAAATCCTAAGACGGAGGTACTGAAAACAGGTGTTTTCAGCACCGGCGACAGAAAAATTATGAATAGAAAATGGTTAATGGGTTCCTGATACCCGCCTCCCAGCGGCGGGAATGGGTACTAACCACCTGGCCAACCACTGCGTGTGTCGGAAGTTTTTAAAATTCTGTCGGATTTCAGAAAATACAGCTATATATATATCTGACAGGTAAGTTTCATGAACAAAATATATTTTAATAATGAAAATCTATATAATTTGAGATGAATCTTACCTACTATTAAAGATAGCCAATTTCCACATTAAGAAGAGGACAGTGGGCAGTGCAGCTAGACAAAAAAAACTGCTCAACCAATTGAGTTAAAGGTATTTTGCATGAAATCTAAAACATTCTTACCTGATCCAGCATCCTTTCTGAACTTTACTACCATCAGAAGTTGGCATTAAGGAAGCATGGCTCTCATGCATGTGCAGCAAAGAGCAGCCTTGTGGAGAAAACTACGTGCTTCGATACAGCCAGAATGAAACAGAAGCAGCGTGAGGGGACCCCTGTGCCTGGATTCAAAAGCCCTATAAAATGACAGTCACTTAAAATTGTAAATACCTTTATGATATAAAGGTATGCTCCTATACAAAATTTGTACCTTCATCTCCCCAAATTATTAAAAGTCGGGATTTAAACAAAAGAGCCAAAAGGATTCCTCTTTCTTCAGTTCAGGAAGAGACTAGCGACTGCTACTAGTGGATTATGGGCTTTACTGTTTTCAAACATGATTCTCCATACTTAAGATAGGGAGCAGGTAAAAGCCAAATTGCACTTCTTGTGCGTCACATCAATCCTATCCTGAAGCAACAAACTGACATTACACTAAATGAAGTTACAACTGCTCCTCACATTATGAATGTTTACCTTCAGTAAAGGTAGAAGATATGGAGTAAGTTCTCATGCACCAGAAAATCAAATATGTCACAGAGGACCTTGTGTTCTTTTGACATACATTCTAGGTTTCAAAAACACAAAACAAAAGGTTAACTTTGCCTCTTCTAGGCTTAACCTTCAAAGAATACATTCTAGGTTTTCCAAAACCACAAAACAAGTTAACTTTACCCACTCCAGGCTTAACCATTGGCAAAGACAGCTAAGTTTTCTAAAACCACAAAACAAAAGGTTAATTTTGCCTCTTCCAGGATTAATCTTTGACAACGACATCTAGATTCCCAAATCCACAAAACAAAAGGTTAACTTTGCCTCTTCCAGGATTAACCTTTGACAAAGAAGTTCTAGGTTTAAAAATGGTTCTGGATTACTTAAAAATTTAATGAATGCTAGTTATAAGTCGTAATTTCTTACAACGAGACCGTACATTAATTGAGGCTGATTATCTGATAAAATCCCCAGTGAGGCTATGTTTCCTAATAAGGAGAAAGCCCATACCATATAGGAAGCTCCCTTCAAGCCTAAAATTCTTCAAGAACCAAGTAACTATTCATATTTGACAGACAAGCCTGCACAATTAAGTATCATCCCCAAATCACTAGATAAGAATGAGGATTTACAGAATTAAAAATCATAATGCATAGAAACTGGGCCAGGTGAAGAAACAGGTCCTTGGCCTCTGGAATATACTGTTGACAGAGTTGGCCAGCTTGAACCAGTGATTCAGTAGAAAAGATTCTTGCTCCTGAAGTCAACACTCTCTGCCAATGAACAACAAAATCCCTGACAATACTTATACTTGAGGCGCTGTACACTAACCCAAACGAGGCGCACAGAACCGCAATATGTACTTTCTTGTCAATACATCTCAAAGGAACTTGGATGACTGAGAATGTACTGGTAAGAGGAATAGTACATTTCTGCATGTCTACCACAAGTCTGACCATTCTGTGGAAAGGCCCTAAAACCATGCTAGAAAATCAAATGTAAGTGGACATTCTTCCTGTTATTCACTTAAAACGTCCAAGAATGACCACCTATCTCTAATTGCTTATGGAGCTGGAAAAGACAAAGGTCAAATCCCATTCAATTACTGCCTGGTCCATTCATTCTCTATATACAACCTCCTACTAAAAAGAACGACTTATGAGAGACTTCTGCTGAAGAAGACAAAAGAACAGCTATAAGCAGGAGATTAAACTAGTAGAGGACAATCAAAAAAGAATCACAACTCCCCTTCACCATCTCCACCATGTAAGGTACTGATCCCAAGTCTCTCCAAGCATGCCAGGAGCAGGTTGCAACTGTCCATCTACCAGAACCTGAGGTCTGCACTTATCCCCAAAAGGTATAAAACAAGACTTTACCAATGGATACTCCCTTATTGCTTTAACCTGAGCTGCATAAGCAGACACGAAGCAAAAGTGTCCCGCTTCTTCCAAAACGAATTATTATAAGCATGAGGACATTACCCTGCAGCATCATAAATGAGCAACCACTCTTCCTCATTAAACTCCCATGGCAACAAAACCTTAAAGCTGGCTTTGCAAACTCGCTGGGTTGGTGCCTCCACTTCTCTAAGCTGACGCAGAGATGAGACAACATACCGAGCAAAAGGTAACAACTCAACAAGCTAGACTAAGACTCCATTAGCATGTCCAAAGCACTTGTCAGTCTCGAGTTCGTCTCCCCATAAGAAAGAGAAAGAAACCAAACCTCCTACTAAAGACAGTTAAAGCGCTTATAAGCGCTTGTATTACAAGAGGCAGTCCTCAGCTCTCTGCGACTTCATAAGGAACAAGAAGACAAGCCACAGCAGACCTAAAGGGGAGCTTTGAACGTCCAAGTACAAGAAAAGTTATGAAACGTGCACTTATACTCTCAAAGTGACCTCTTTCCACAACTAAACATGGATACAGCTACACAAAGTTACAGTAAACGCCGACCAGACCGAAGTATTTCTCCAACTCAAACTTCTTCCAGCAGGTGACAGGAACAGACACCTGCCGACAGAAGGTAAACAAAAGAGCTAAAGGATTGCTCTTTCTTCGTAAAACCTGGCAACAGGAAGCAACACTTGTTGATAGGAGGCAACAGCAGCAGAACATGTAAAACTACAGGCACATTACTATCTCAATGACACTATCCATGCCCACACTATATACGTACTATACTATCAATCCTATGCATGCTACCACCCAAACCAGGTGCTGACAACAGCAGAACGAGCATACGGAGCGCAGATCGATGCCTACCAAAATGAGATTCAGATCATGAAAAGGGTGAATTAGTTATTGGAGCACAGAACCCCATCATCCCAAAAACCAACCCAGTTCCCTGGTGGCTGACACTTCCCAAAGGCATACTATCACAGGGCAGTCCAAGGCTTGGGTTACATACAAATGAGGGCACCAACACCTTACTTGTAACAGGGGAACGTGAAAAAGAGCACACATTTTGGAGGGATTCATAACGTTCCTTGTCACGAACTCGGTTCAACTTGCGTTAGAACTTAAAATAGGTTTGAAATAAAGTTCTAACTTCTCGATATGCTTTTCCTGAACCAAATAGGGAGAAGAAGGCGGAATTACAAAGGAAGTCTCAATAGTACTCACACTGCCAAAATGCATAGCCTGAGTAGGGAAAGCTGCAGATGAAGGGACACTAGGCAGGAAAGACCTGACAGGTTTATGTCCTAACTTAACTAATTGCTTTTGCAATCAGTTTTCCTTCTTTCCTATATCTGACATATTCTTGCAAAAAGTTTTCAGAACAATCCCCTACATTCTTCACAGCTAGTTCTAAGATCACACTCTGTACCTCCACAGCTGATTCATACAAATGTTGATCTAGTACTTCAATTTCCAACATCCTGCTTCCACCAAAATCCTTCTTACATAGCCTGATGTTATTGGTTTGGCTTCCGGTGGAAGATATCCTATGAAAATGAAATACCAATGCTGTTAACTGGTGTAAATCAGTCAAACTTCATAGAATACGAACAATTCCCTAACTGCAATGGTGGCAAAGTAGAATTCTGACAAGAGCTAAAACATTCAAAACACAACTGGTGGAGAATAGGTAAACTAGACAATCATCTGGTCAGCCATCCAGTTTTTTTTTTTAATGCAGACTCGCATAATCGGCGCAGAGATCTAGCTAACTTTGACAGTAGGTAAGATTCATATTTTAACTTCCATGCAATCTTGAACTGCTAAATTATTAGATTGAACTGCTAAATTACTAACAATGATATTGTAATGATACAATTAAGTTTGTTCATACTTACCTGGCAGATATATATATAGCTGTATTTTCCGAAGTCCGACAGAAATTAAAAAACTTACGACACACGTAGTGGGAGTCAGGTGGTTAGTACCCATTCCCGCCGCTGGGAGGCGGGTATCAGGAATCATTCCCATTTTCTATTCATAATTTTTATTTCCACTGTCTCCTGAGGGGAGGTGGGTGGGTACTTAATTATATATATCTGCCAGGTAAGTATGAACAAACTTAATTGTATCATTACAATATTTTGTTCATGAAACTTACCTGTCAGATATATATATAGCTGAATCCCACCTTTGGTGGTGGGAGTAGACAGAATAGAAGATTTTAGGAAACATATATATGCAGATAAATGATATCTTGATTCCTTACCTGTTAGCATAGCTGACTTCGTGGTTACTGCCGCGTAAGTCTGCTTGTGCTACTAGAGTTGCCAGCGAGGTAGAGACCTATATAGCTGGTGCACTCACGATGATCTGTCAACGGGGGCGTGACCACGATGTGACTAGACCATTGACCATACAATGAGGGCAACGAAGTAAAAAAACCACCTGGCCTAGTCTACCAAAGGTATACCACTAAACTAGACTAAAGAAGGGAGATCCGCCTCGGGCGGTCAACCCCAAATCCAAAAACCAAAAACACACACAATTAAAAGCTCACCTAACCACTAAAGGAAAGGATGAGTGCTACCTCCTGCCCCCAAAACAGTGTCTGCAGCGACGTATGGTCCAAGCGACGAGCATGTTCGTATGTCGCTTTCACCTCCCGCAGGTAGTGTAAGCGAACACAGAGTTGCTCCGCAATATGTGGGCACTCAAAAATGTCACTGAGTGCCATATTTCTGTGAAAGGCTATCGAGGTCGAAATAGCCCTCACCTCGTGGGCATTCACACTTTTAAAAGCTTCATGTCACTATCACTACATGTGGAATGAGCTTCCTTAATGGTGTCTCTCAAGAAGAAAGAAAGCGTCGGTTCTTTGACATGGGAAGATCGGGCTTCTTAACCGAGCACCACAAGTTGCCCGAAAGGTCCTCTTTGCAGTCCTTCGTTCTATCTAAATAGAATTTGAGAGCTCTGACAGGGCACAGGACTCTCTCTGGCTCATTACCCACGATCTCTGTCAAACCCTTGATTTCAAATGTCTTGGGCCAAGGGTTGGACGGGTTTTCGTTCTTTGCTAAGAACATAGGGCTTAAAGAACAAACAGCATCAGAGTTCTTAAACCCAACATGCTTGCTTATAGCCTGGATCTCACTAACTCTCTTCGCCGTCGCCAGAGCAGTTAGAAAAAAGTGTCTTCCTTGTAAGGTTTCTAAGCGAAGCTAAGTTGAGAGGTTCAAAATTACTGGACATCAAAAACTTTAGAACAATGTCTAAGTTCCAAGAAGGAACTCTTGGTTGAGGTACCTTCGAAGTCTCGAAAGACTTCAGAAGATCATGAAGGTCTCTGTTATTGGCTAAGTCCAGTCCTCTATGCCTAAAGACTACAGAAAGCACACTTCTGTAGCCTTTATCGTAGGCAACCGCTAAGCGAACTTCATTTCTCAAGAGGTAGAGGTGGAGGAAATGCCTTTCTTCCTGCACCAGCTCCGGAAAACAGCCCACTTGGATTGGTATACGGCAATAGAAGAAGGTCTTCTTGCCGTTGCGATTGCTTTCGCCACAGGTCTTGAAAAACCCTCGCTCTGGCCAACTTCTGGATAGTCTGAACGCAGTCAGACTCAGAGCGGGGAGGTTTTTGTGATACCTCTCGAAGTGGGGCTGTTTGAGTAGATCTATCCTTGGAGGCAGAGTCCTCGGAAAGTCTACTAGAAAGGACATGACCTCTGTGAACCAGTCGGTCGCTGGCCAGAAGGGGGCGATGAGAGTCATCCTCGTTCCCTCTGATGCCGCGAATTCCTTAATACTTCCCCTAGGACCTTGAACGGGGGAAAGGCATATACGTTCTAGTCCCGTCCAGTCCCAAAGAAGGGCGCTCTACTGCTACTGGCTCCTGGGTCTAGAACTGGTGAGCAGTAGCGGGAGTCTCGTTGTCCTGGAAGTTGCGAAGATGTCTACGAGAGGACATCCCCATAACTTCCACAACCTCTGGCATACTTCCTGATGAAGGGTCACACTCCGTCGGCAGAAGTTGACCTTGTCGACTGAGCAGATCTGCACGGACGTTTTCTACCCCTGATATGAATCTCGTCAGGATAGAGACGTCGTGTGCCTTCGCCCCATAACAGGCATTCTCCTTTGCAAGGAAGAACAGGGATTGAGAGTGGGTTCCTCCCTGTTTCTTGAGGTATGCCAGGGCTGTGGTGTTGTCCGAGTTGATCTGCACCACATTGCCGGAGGAGACTTCGTTCTGAAAGAACTGGAGCGCCAGATGAACTGCTGCCAGCTCCTTGAGGTTTATGTGCCAGGACACCTGTTCCCCTCTCCAGGTGCCTGACACTTCCTCCCCCCACAGTGTTGCTCCCCACCCCGTGGAAGACGTGTCGGAAAACAACACTAGGTCGGGGTTCTGAAGCTTGAGGGAAAGACCCTCTGCTAGCTTCAAAGGGTCGGTCCACCATCTTAGATGTTCCTTTACCTCTTCTGATAACACCAGAATCGAATCCAAAGTGTTTTGGTGCTTCCAATTGTCGGCCAGGAAGAATTGAAGAGGTCTGAGGTGCAACCTCCCTAGGGAAACAAACTTCTCCAGTGAGGAAATGGTCCCCAGCAGACTCATCCATTCCCTCACCGAGCATGATTCCTTCCCCAGAAAGGTTGACACTTTGCTTAGGCAATCTAGTTGTCCACCCCTGGGACGGAAAAGCCCGAAAAAAAAGCCACATGAGTCCATCTGAATCCCCAGATAGACTAAAGACTGAGAAGGGGTCAGATGTGACTTTTCGAGGTTCACCAGAAGCCCCAGGGACTTCGTTTAACGACAAAGTCGTGTGAAGGTCCTCCAGACACCGGTCTTTCGAGGAGGCTCGTACGAGCCAGTCGTCCAGGTAGAGAGAGATCCTGACTTTGGAAAGATGAAGCCACCTCGCAATGTTCTTCATCAGTAGGGTGAATACCATGGGAGCAGTGCTGAGTCCAAAGCAGAGAGCCCTGAATTGAAACACTTTTCCTTCAGGACAAAACCGCAGGTATTTCCTGGACTGGGGGTGGATGGGGACGACGTTGGAAATTGCAACGCGCGTCCTGGAGATCTAGTGAAGCCATCCAATCCCCGGTCTTAAAGCTCCCATCACTGACTGAGGTGTCTCCATCTTGAACCTCTGCTTGATGACAAAGAGGTTCAGGTTGCTGACATCGAGTACCGGTCGCCATTCCCCCGACTGCTTTGGCACCAGGAACAGTCTGTTGTAAAATCCGGGGGAATTCAAGTCGGAGACCTGTTCTACGGCGTGTTTCACGATCATCTGATCTAACAGATCGTAAAGCACTTGTTGCTTTTCTCCCCGATAGGAAGGAGACATGTCCCTGGGTGTCGTAGACAGCGGGGGTGGTTTCAGGAACGGGATCCGGTAACCCATCTTTAAGATGTCCAAGGACCATTTGTCCGCACCTCTCTCTTCCCAGGCTTGCGCAAAAAGCTGAAGCCTGGCTCCAACCGGTGACTGAAGGACTTCTGCTTCACTTCTTGTTCTTGGCAAGCGCAGTGGCTCTGCCTCTGGAAGTGCCTCTTCCTCGAGGGGCTGGTCTCGAGGAAGAACTACCTCAAAAGGGCTTCGATTTCTTGAGAATCGAAACTCCCGAGGACGAAGGAACCGCAGGTCTCCTTGAAGATTGTGCGAGGAGATCTTGCGTGGCCTTCTCCTGTAGGCTGGTAGCAATGTCTTTTACCATAGCCTGGGGAAGAGATGATCCGAAAAAGGAGCGAAGAGCAAATCTGCTTTTTGTGACGGAGAGACAGATTTAGCTGTAAAATTGCAAAACAGGGATCTCTTCTTCAAGAGCCCTGTGCAAAAGTGAGCTGTCAGCTCCTCCGAACCATCTCTGACGGCCTTGTCCATACACGACATTACGCTGGACAGCTCCCCCAGACTAATCGAGTCGGAACTCCTAGACTTGGCATCCAGAACTCCCAAACACCAATCTAGAAAGTTGAAGACCTCTAACGTCCGAAAGAGGCCTTTAAGGTGGTAGTCCATTTCCGTAGTAGACCAGGAAACTTTCGAAGAGGACAGGTGAGACCTCCTCGAGGCATCCACAATGCTAGCGAAGTCTCCTTGAGCTGACGAGGGAAGTCTAATACCTACGTCTTCTCCCGTTTCATACCAAATGCCAGCCTTCCCACTAAGTCTCGAAGGTGGCAGGGCAAAAGAAGTCTTTCCCTGAGACTTCCTTTTCTCCATCCAGTCATGGACCTTACGAAGAGCCCTCTTAGTTGAAAGGGACTTCTTCATTCTGACGAATGCGGAGACCTTGTTGATCTTGGAAGAAGAAAGTTGTGAAGGAGGAGAGCGAGGAGCTTCCGGGTGAAACGTATCTCCAAACTCTGATTGAAGAAGGCGGGTCAAAACCTGGTAGTCGGAAGAGACTGCCGCCAAAGGTTTCTCATCATCCACCTCAACCGAAGCGTCGCTAACCTCTGCTTCCGACACAGGTGAAGTTGGAGGGAATAAGGCTGGACCAAGACTATCTGGTCTAAGTTTCCAAGAGGCGCGTTGCTGTGAAGTGGAAGGCAAAGCTGACTCCTTAATAGAAACTCCGGTCGTATCTCTAAGACCCGAAGTAACTTGCAAAGTCTCATCACAAACAGGTGGGAGGTGACGAAAATCCACATCTTCGTCCACCCGAGCGTCCGCTGGCGCACACCTGGCGTCCACTGGCGCACACCTGGCGTCCACTGGCGCACACCTGGCGTCCACTGGCGCACGCCTGGCTGCAACTAGCGCGGGATTGGCGTCCACTCGCGCGCTGCTGGCGTCCGCTGGCGCACGCTTGGCGTCCACTGGCGTGCGAATGACATTTACTAAAGCACGCTTAACATCTCGTGCGCGCTCTGCTTCCGCTGGTGCACTCTTAGATGCCACTGGCGTTCGCTTGGCTTCCGACCGAGCGTCAGGATCGTGAACTTGCACCGAAGCGTTCACGCAAGTATCGAGCTCTCGCACTGCAAGCTTACGAGCGGGTAATACCGCTTCATGCGCAGAGCGAGCAAAATCCTCTTCACGTCCTCCAGAGAGCCGCTGGGGAGTCGCACGAACTCTAGCAGGCGAAAGAAGTGGAGAGATAGACGAGCGAGGAGAGGGGAGAGGGAGACCTCTAAGATCTCTTCACAGGCAGCCGGTCCATCCCTTTCTCCTGGGACGTGGTTGCGTCCCTTTCTTAGCAAGAGCATCAGCAAGCTGTTGCTGCAAAGAGCGCAGGATCTTCTCAGTAGGAGAGGATTCCTTGTCAGGTGACGGGCTGATCCTGTGAGAAGACGAGGGGCGAGGGGACGCCTTCTTCCTTCTCCCAGAAACTGCCGTAGCACGCGCTCGAGAGCGACTGTGGCGCTCAACAAAGTCATCATCCGATGACTCCTTACGCTTCTTCTGTGGCGGGAAGGCTGCGAACACACTCTCAGGCGATGATCGCCTCTCGAGAGCCAAAACTGGACGTGAAGCGTCACGATCACCAACGCTCCTTTTCTTGCAGCGGGCGTGAAATAGAATGAGAGCTCCACCCTTGTGCGGGGAGGAAGCCTCTGAAGAAGAGAAACACTCTTTCAGGAGGCGTGCACGCGCACGCTCCTTGGCAGTCTGTGTAACGTCAACAGATACTGCCGAAGGCACGTCAGATCAGTGGGCGTTCCCCGTAACCCTCCTGCGGCTTTCGACATGCCCTCTCCCTGAAACCTGGGAGTCCGGCAGCGGTCTAGGCCTAGAGGCGAAATGGGGCCGATCTGACGCACCCTCCACCAACGAAGGAGCACTGTCACTGCACTTTGCACCTTCACTTTTGCCTTCTAAGGCGAGCACTTTAGATTCTAAATTACGAATCGACTCTAAGATAAGTGTAAGGGTATTACCCTCCACAGACACTGTTTCAGGGCCCGAAGGCAACACTACAGGGTTAGGAGTAGTGATTAAAGGAGGGTTAGTAGGAGAAACATGAACTTCCTGACGTTTACCTGAAACGCTCCTGGAGGAAGACCTCCTTAACCTATCCCGTTCAAGCTTACGCAGATAGGACTCATACACTCTCCATCCAGAATCAGAAAGACACTCACATTCCTTGCAGCGACTTTCATACATACAATCATGCTCTCTGCAACTCTTACACAAAGTATGAGGGTCTACTGATGCTTTCAGTAGCCTACCTCGACAATCACTCTTGGTACAAAACCTGGCGCTAGCCGAACTAGAACCAGACATCTTATTTAAAGAGAAATCAAGCCAAAATCAATCAAATCCACAATTAACGTGTGCCTAGCCACCGATCCAAAAGTCAAGATACCAAAAAATCAAAAAGGGGTACTTATAGTAGCCAAGTTTCCTAAATTCAAGACGGAGGTGCTGAAAACTGTGTTTACAACACCGGCGACAGAAAAATTATGAATAGAAAATGGGAATGATTCCTGATACCCGCCTCCCAGCGGCGGGAATGGGTACTAACCACCTGACTCCCACTACGTGTGTCGTAAGTTTTTTAATTTCTGTCGGACTTCGGAAAATACAGCTATATATATATCTGACAGGTAAGTTTCATGAACAAATTATTATGTACTTCTTTTCTCATATCATACACACACTTCAAAATGTTAACACAAAATCCATTTTCCAGCACCTTTTATTCAAATTTACTGTACAGTACTATTCCTAAATGTTTATTGTTATATACAGTAATGTTTTAATGTACCAACATGCATGTTATCTCCCTAAACATCCTGACAGCTTCCTTTGGAGATAACTGCTTTGTAATTTCTAACTAACCAGATTATAAGGGGGTTAAGATTTTGGGAAGCAAGGGGGTATGCTCCAGAACTCATTTCCAAACATCAGCAGAAGAGCTCTCTTTGCCGTGAAAAAAAAATTATACAGTATTTCCCTTAAAACCTTTCTGTATCCTTACTGAGTACTCTAACTTAATTCTTACTCATTGGTAATTTAAGGCATGATGCCATACACAATAAGCCGCTTACAATACCCTTTTTTACCTCTTAATTTTATTCTGTACCCTTTTTTTACCTCTTATTTTATTATGTACAAGTTAGTTATAGACAATAATGTGAAATATGCACATGAAAACTGTGACTGTTGAACTATAATAATAAATAAGTACAACTAGAGTAACAGTACCTAAGCGAGGCCTTTCAAAACAGAAGTTTTGCTCCTTAGCCACATTAGTCAATAGATACTATAAATGTAGTCTTCTTTTGACAAAGAACATACAAGTTTGCATTGGACAAATACATACACATAAAAGTTTACAATTACTAATTCCTTTGACAAAGTACATAAATGTTTGTAATATAATTCCTTTGACGAAGCACACAAAAGTTTGTAATGTAATTCTTTTGACAAAACACATAGTAGTATGTATGTGTTTGTAATTTGTACTTAATTTTAAAAGTTTTTCTACTCAACTTTGCCTTAAAGTAATGTGCCTAGAGCAAATGCGGTACTTACACTAGTAATCTAAAATAACTGATAAGATTGGATTCTACAGTTTCTCCAAATAAAAAAGAACATGCACTTTAGAAAATTCTAAGTACTATATATAATGTACAACACTGTCATATACAAATACGTACTGAAACAATTTGAAATAAAACATACTACCCCAAGGTTATATACATTTTAAATACTGTACAAAAAGTAAGCTCACCAATCAGTAATTTTCTTTGGCAAACTACATATGCTACATAATCTACTGAAGGAGTTGAAAATGCAGTTTTTTTTTTTCTACATACCTGCTGTTCATACTGCATAGGCATTGGCTGCATGGAAAGTGACAGTAGATTGAAATTTTATGCAATAAAGAATCTTAAACTAACAAACACTTTGAAGGGATGTCAATAGTTGCCTACTTAAAAAAAACCATTACCGTTGAAAAATTAAGTGCTTTTTCCACCACTTACAATGAATATAACATACTGGAGTCCCATTTGGTTAGATCAAGACAAATAAACAGCATGATAGTATACTAATACAGTGTATACAGAATACAAAATATAGTACAGTATAATCAAAGATAATGCATACTTCCATTAACAAGTAAAGAAGGCCACTGGAAAAAAAACCCCAACTTATATATAAGAGGAGACATAAGAGAAGAATTTGTTGACAAACTTATGTACAGTGAGTTATTTTGAAAGCATGCACTGCTACAGTTTCAATACCTGTGGTTCATCCTGAGGTTGTCCCTGTGAATGGGGAAAACATTTTTAATCAAAAAGTCAATGAGACAATAAATTCTTGTGCTTGATGTACTTACAACAAAAGTAGGTTTAGTCATTATATACTAAAGAAATTATGCTATATTTAAAGCTACGAATAGTAGCAAAAGCTTTCCTAACCTACTGATAATGTCAAGGGTCTAAAACCAGAGTAGGGGTATATTACACAATATTTGTAACTCCTTTCTGACAGCAACAATAACTCAAAATGTATACGTATATCTATCATTGTATGTATTTTGATTTACTAATAATTCCTTGAAAACTCTAATGTTCAAAAAAAAATTGCACACAATGAATCTTGCTTAGTTTTAAATAGTACTGTATGTGCTTTATGCCTTTTTACATAACTCGACATATTTGACAACTTCACCTTGTTGTGGTGGCGCTTAAAAGTTTGGGTTTGTGTGATTATTTTTTGTTTTTAACCATTGGTATGTTTTTTTCTATATGTTAATTTTATGCATTTTTTGTTGTGAATGTCTTGATGTAAATTTTCTTTTTTCTTCTTTCACATGCAGTTTGATTGAGCGAGACAAGTGTTAAGATAGGCTCTGCTCCCCTTCACCTGAACCATGTGAGCCTGCAGCTATAACAGGATTTCTATAGGCAATTACCAAATCAGGCAAACAGCTGGAGGCCGAAACCAGCCAATTACGTCTACGGAACATCACTTCCTTAGCCACTGCAATCAGGAAGCGCTTATGTAGTAAGAAGACTATAGATAATATGCATGCAGATAAGACATAAGTAGTTGTAATATGACGCTAGTGGAAGGATACTGAAAATAATTTTCCAAAGGCTCATCTGTGATTCATTCACCTTTTATACTCGTATTCAGTTTCTGCAATTTAGTGTAATGGTTAGACAGAAAACTATTCCATGAGAATGTAGAAGCCTTAAATATAGTGCGTTAAAAGAAGAAATCACCACAAAGAGGGAGACAGAAAAAGAGTAACACTGGGCAAATCAAGAAAGGGAAACAGGCTACTGAAAAAGTTGATGTTGACAATCAAAATCATAAAAGTCAAGAATAACACCACTGGGTATCTTGATTTACTTGACAGCAAGGCTTTGAACGATTCTTTGAAAACCATCACACGTTTTGTATCAAGATTCATAAATCAAGTTAAGGTTCTTTTTAATGGCCGTTGTAGTATTAAGATTGATTAATTAGGTATTCTTTTGATAGTCATCAGAGCATTAAGACTGATGAATTAGGTCAAGGTACTTTTGATGGTCACTGTAGTATTAAAAATGATATTGTCATGATACAATAAAGTTTCATACACACTTACCTGGCAGATATATACTTAGCTATAGACTCCGTCGTCCCCGATAGAAATTCAAATTTCGCGGCACTCGCTACAGGTAGGTCAGGCGATCTACCGCCCTGCCCTGGGTGGCAGGACTAGGAACCATTCCCGTTTTCTATCAGATTTTCTCTCTTCCACCTGTCTCCTGCGGGGAGGCTGGGTGGGCCATTTATCGTATATATCTGCCAGGTAAGTATGTATGAAACTTTATTGTATCATGACAATATCATTTTCATACATTCAACTTCCCTGACAGATATATACTTAGCTGATTGGTACCCTTTAGTGGAGAGTAAGAGACAGCTAACTACTGAAATAGACAGGTAAACAACATATGTTGTAGGTATTTATAGACCTTGGTTCCTACCTGATTAGGCGGAAGACTTCATGGCTACTGCCTAGGAGTCTGCTTCGCCTCAAGAGCCTTAGCGAGATATTGATCTGTGGCCAAGAGTTCTTGTGGGTCTGTCGATGGGGTCTTATCCACTTACTCGGCAGAGCCTAACTGGCATTTGTCAATGGGTGCTAATCCACTAACATGACAACACGCCTTATTCAAGGAGCACAAAACCGATCCCGATCACCCGATCCTAACACCTGTGTTAGTTCTAAGATTGTCAAGAGCTATCCCCCCCCTCCTCACAAACAACCAATAACTCGAATCACACAGAAATCCTGCAAACATTAAAGTACAAAAAAAAATTTTGTACCCCCCTACTAGTCAGATACAACTCGAGTTCCTTACTGAGCAATAGTGACGGCCGCCTGTGCGACATCTAGCACTCTTGCCAGCAGAAAGTCAAGAACATATCTAAAAAGAGGGTTATGCACGTATAAATAATTTAAGGATCAGTATTTGCTCCAAGACCCAGGACCGTATCCGCTGACACAAATGGACCGAGAGAAAAACATTTCTCGTAAGTTACCCGTACGTCCTTCAAGTAGTGAGATGCAAAATCTGAATTGCATCTCCAATATGTCGCTTCGAGGATATCCTTTAGTGACATATTTCTTTGAAAGGCAAGTGACGTCGCAACTGCTCTAACTTCATGAGCTTTTACTCTAAGAAGTTTGAAGGAGTCATCTGGGCAATTATTATGCGCCTCCGTTATTACACTTCTAACAAAGAAGGCCAAGGCATTTTTTGACATGGGTCTTTTCGGGTCTTTCACAGAGCACCATAGACCTTGCTGAGAACCCCCCATCTGCTTCTTTCTATTAAGGTAAAATTTGAGCGCTCTGACCGGACAAAGGGACCTTTCTGCCTCCCTACCTACTAGGTTAGACAAGCCTTTCACTTCGAAGCTCCTGGGCCATGGCTTTGAAGGATTTTCGTTTTTTGCCAGAAACAATGTCTGAAACGAACAGATAGCAGTCTTCTTTAAAACCCACACAAGACTCTAGGGCGTGTAACTCACTAGTTCTCTTGGCCGTAGCGAGGGACAACAGAAACAAACACATTCTTGTAATGTCCCGAAAGGAGGCAAGATGTGGAGGTTCGAACTTTTCCGAAGTCAGGAATCTCAGGACCACATCCAGATTCCAGCTCGGAGCTCTTGGGTTTCTCGACTTTGAAGTCTCGAAAGACCGAATCAGATCGTGTAGATCCTTATTGTCAGCCAATTCTAGGCCTCTATTCCTGAATATGGCTGAAAGCATACTTCTGTATCCCTTTATGGTGGAAACAGAAAGGTGTGATTCCTCCTTCAGGAAAAGAAGGAAATCGGCAATTTCGGTCACAGAGGTATTGGAGGAGGACAGCTTCTTCGACCTACACCATCTCCTAAAGACTTCCCACTTTGACTGATAGACTCGCATTGTAGAATCTGGGGGCTCTAGCAATAGCGCTTGCAGCCTTGCAAGAAAAGCCCCTCGCTCTGACGAGTCTTTCGATAGTCGAAAGGCAGTCGGAGCAAGAGCGGGGAGGTTTTGATGATACCTCTCGAAGTGGGGTTGTTTGAGCAGATCTGTCCTGTTTGGAAGAGATCTGGGGAAGTCCACCGTCCACTCCATTACCTCTGTGAACCAATCTTGAAAGGGCCAAAATGGGGTTATAAGTATCATCCTTGTCCCCTTTGAGGCCACGAACTTTCTGAGCACTTCCCCCAGGATCTTGAATGGGGGAAAGGCGTATGCATCTAGGCCCGACCAATCTAGAAGGGCGTCGACTGCGAATGCTCTGGGGTCCTCTACCAATGAGCAGAAGATGTCTATCCTTTTGGAGAGGAACATGGCAAACAGGTCTATTTGAGGTCTCCCCCAAAGAGACCAGAGACTTTGACACACTTCTGAGTGGAGGGTCCATTCTGTGGGAAGGACCTGGTTCCTCCTGCTCAGCCTGTCCGCTCTCACGTTCCTCTCTCCCTGAACAAATCTTGTCAGGAGTATTATATTCCTTTCTTCTGTCCAGACTAAAAGGTCTCTCGTTAATTCGTAGAGGAAGAATGAGTGCGTCCCGCCTTGCTTCCGTATGTATGCCAGAGCGGTGGTTTGTCCGAGTTTACCTGGACCACCCCGTCTCTGACTATTGACTCGAAGCCCTTGAGTGCAAGATATATGGCTAAGAGTTCCTTGCAGTTGATGTGCCATGACACCTGTTCTTCTGTCCAGGTGCCCGACACTTCTCTTGTTCCTAAAGTTGCTCCCCATCCTGTCTCCGAAGCGTCGGAATACAACACTTGGTTTGGGTTCCAAATTTCCAGGGACACACCTTTGTTTTCCTCTAGAGGGGGCAACCACCACTTTAAGTGATCTTTCACTTCTAGTGGAATCGGAAATGTGTCCGAGCTGTCCTGTCTTCCAGCTCCAGGAAGAATTGCAGGGGACGAAGATGAAGTCTTCCTAGAGGAAAGAACTGTTCCAGCGAGGAAAGGGTCCCCAGAAGGTTCAACCATTCCCTCGCTGAACTGCGTTCCTTCCCTAAGAAGTTCGAGACTTTTAAGCAACCTCGTGTGAGTCTCCTGAGAAGGAAAAACTCGAAAACCCCGAGAATCCATCCAAATCCCCAGGTACACCATGTTCTGGCTGGGGATCATCTGAGACTTCTCGAGGTTTACGAGTAATCCTAGCGACCTTATCAGGTCTAGTGTCGTTGTAAGGTCCTCCAAACACTGGCTCTCCGATCTGGCTCTGATGAGCCAGTCGTCTAAATAAAGGGAGATGTTTATTCCCTTTAGATGAAGCTATTTTGCCACATTCTTCATCAAGTTCATGAAAACCTGAGGAGCTGTGGACAGGCCGAAACACAAGGCCCTGAACTGATAGATCCTTCCCTTTATCATGAAACAAAGGTACTTCTTCGACGAAGGATGAATCGGGACGTGGAAATAGGCATCCTGTAGATCGAGAGATACCATCCAGTCTCCTTGGCGTAGGGCTGAAAGGACCGATGCAGATGTTACCATGCTGAACTTCTCCTTTTCCACATATTTGTTCAGTGCACTTACATCTAGGACTGGTCTCCACCCCCCCGAAGCCTTCGTGACTAGAAAGAGGCGATTGTAAAATCCCGGGAGTGGTGATCCAGCACTAGTTCGATGGCCCTCTTGTCCCACATTTGTTCCACCATCTGTAGAAGAGTATCCCTCAGTACAGGGTCCTTGTATCTGGCGGACAGTTCCCGAGGAGTTGACGTCAGGGGAGGACTGTCCTTTAAGGGATGTAATATCCCTTCTTGATAACCGACAGCGACCAGGCATCGGCTCCTTTCTGTGCCCAGGCTTCCACATATTCCTGGAGCCTGGCACCTACTGGTGTTTGGAGGATTTTGATATCACTTTCCCTTTTTAAAGGGTCGGAAGGCAGATCTTCCTCTCTTCTCTGTATTCTTCCTTTTGGAGAGTGATCGAGAAGGAGGGCCTCCACGAAAGGGCGGTTGAGACGTACGAGACCCTTTCTTCTCTTCTATGACCACCGGTCTGTTCTTCTTAGAAGATTGTGTCACCAGGTCCTGAGTCGCCTTCTCAGTTAGCGAGTGCGATATATCCTTCACTAACTGAGAAGGGAACAAATGGTCCGATAAGGGAGCGAAAAGTAAAGCAGATCTTTGCGAAGGAGAGATGGCTTTAGTTAGAAAGGAACCATAAACCGCTCTCTTTTTCAAAATCCCCGCTCCAAAGAGAGAAGTGACTTCTCCTGAACCATCCTGGACCGCTTTATCGATACAAGCCAGGATGCTAAGTAAATCTTCTGGGCTTAGGCCTTCTGAGTCGTGGGTCTTCTTGGCCAAAACCCCAAGGGACCAATCCAGGAAATTGAACACTTCCAGGACATGGAAAAGCCCCTTGAGGAGGTGGTCCAACTCAGACAGGCCCCACGTTGCTCGAGCCGAGTTTAAAGCATGTCTCCTCGAAGAGTCTACAAGACTCGAGAAGTCTGATTCCGCTGAAGCAGGAAGAGACAGGCCCATGTTCTCTCCTGTCTCGTACTAAATGCCTCTTCTGCCAGTCAGTCTGGCAGGAGGCATACAAAACACCGTCCTCCCCAGTTCCTTCTTAGATTTTATCCAGGAACCGAGAGACTGGAGAGCCCTCTTCATCGAAATGGCTGGTCTCATTTTCAAGAACGATGACGACTTCAAAGCTTTGGCACTCGAAAAGAGAGCGAGGAGAAGGAGGAGCGGCCGGGGTCAGAGAGTCTCCATATACTTTAAGTAGAAGTGCTGTAAGAATCTTATAATTCGATAGTCCTTCTCTCGTTGGAGCCTCTTCTTCTGAAACTACTTCTAGTTCTAGTAGATCAGGAGATTGATCCCTTTTGTCGGATAATTCTTCCGTCGACCTCACTTTATCCGAAGGCGAAGGACTTCTAATCGGTGAGGGACTAAGTGACATCGCAGCTCTATGATGGAAAGCATGAGATGTTTCAGTTTCTAAAGGATATCCACTAACTGGCGAATCTTGCCTAGCTGGCGCCTGGCAGGCTCCTCACTCCTGGAAGGAGCCTGGTTCTTATCTGGCACCTCGCGCCTGGTTGGCTCTTCGCGCCCTGCTAGCACTTCTCTTTTGGTAGGCGAATCACTCGGGTGATGCCTGGCGCCTGGCTGGCGCTTCTGCTTCCTCGCGCCTGGCCAGCGCTTCGTTCCCAATAGTGACGGCCGCCTGTGCGACATCTAGCATGGAGGGTTCGTTGAGCCTGGCAGACGATTGGCGCCTAGACAACCTCTTGATAGGAAGAGTGTTATCCTTTCTGCGAGGAGGTTCTTTGGATAGAACTCCAACCAAGGATGCTATCTGCTCTTGTACATTTAGCAGGATCTTCTTGGTAGCCGCCTCACTTTCCATTTCATAAGGAGGAGAGGGCGATCTGGAAGGCGCCTGAGGCTCCCTTACAGCCAAGGGAGTCAAAACAGCTCTCTTAGCTCTCTTGATAACCGAGGGAGCTGCTTCTTCTGAAAAGCGCTCGGGGCTAGAATTTAAAGCAGGCGCTTTCCAGCTCCTCTTCAAGGGGCGAGAAAGATTTGTGTCTTTCCACCCGCGCCTCGGTGAGGAAGATTCTGAAGACGAGAAGCACTCACGCAGGACGCTTTTTCTATAGCGATCCCTAGCAGTCTGAGGCGATACAGAGCCTGCCGAAGGGACGCCTGACCGGTGGGGAACCTCCACAACCTCCGTAAGGCTTTCGACATTCCTTCTCCTCTGGGCCAGGGAGCTTGGAAGAGGTCTAGGCCTGGGAGCGTTGCAGAGCCGATCAGACGCCCCCTCCACTACACTGGGAACACTTACATCACTTGATATATCAAAATCACTCTGCTTACCTTCCAATGCCGCCATTTTGACCTGCATTCTTTGAAGGGTAGCCTTCAGGTCTGCAATTCCCGATGCTGAATCTGTCGGATTTGCAATTTGTGAACGGGTTGATACAGAGGGAGAATCATTTATTATATTACGAGGAGAAGCAGCTACAAAACTAGATATTGGTTCCTTAGACCTAGATCTACTTAGGCTTTTAGAGGTACCTTTCCTCACTCTATCTCTTTCTAACTTCTTCAAGTAAGAAGTTAGTCTTTTCCATTCTTCAGCACTTAAACTTTAACACTCTTTACATGTGTTAGCCAAAGAACATTCAACCACTCTACAATGTCGGCATACAGTGTGAGGATCTACCAAAGCCTTCGGCATCCTCACCTTGCAGCCTTCGTTCACACAAACTCTCACACCAACACACGAGTCAGACATTCTTAAGAAAAATCCAAAAATGAGTCCACGATAGCGAATGCCAATACAACGATCCAAGTACGTCACCAAAAGTTGGCCGAGAAGATCAATTGCGATGAAAAAAGAATTCCAGTCAGGAGGTAGTAACAACAATGTTGACACCACCGGCGACAGAGAAAATCTGATAGAAAACGGGAATGGTTCCTAGTCCTGACACCCAGGGCAGGGCAGTAGATCACCTGACCTACCTGTAGCGAGTGCCGCGAAATTTGAATTTCTGTCGGGGACGACGGAGTCTATAGCTAAGTATATATCTGTCAGGGAAGTTGAATGTATGAAACTGATAAATTAGATTAATGTTCTTCTGATGGTTGTTGTAGCATTAAGGTTAATAAGTTAGGATACGTGTACTATAAGAGTTTTCTTTAACCTCTGAAATTTATTGTCACCATCCTGCACCAGTTGTGCAAAAGAAAAGCCCCAACATTGTTGGATTAAGATTTTCTCCTGGTGCATGTTTAGCTGTAGATTAACAAAATCCAAATTTGCTAATGATACAAAATAAATTAGAGTAGCTACTAAATTCAACATATTATAGCTACTTGACCCCCTAACTTCCCTATTAGCAGGTAATTATACTATCTGTGTTAGCGGGTTCCTTTCTCAGGATATCTAGCTTGAAAATAGTACTCAATCATAATTAAATATTAATGAATTCATTCAAATTATACTCTTTCAACATCTGATGCCTTATTGCTAAGGTCCAAAAGATGACTAACATTAATTCTCAATTATCATCATTACAGTCAATAACATTATAAAATGCTGTACTACATACTACTCAAATGACAAAATGTACACTCCAGAAATGTTGGCTTTCATTTTTTTTCTATGCCCTGTACCTTACTGTTTTTGAGTTTATATTTCTCACCTTTACAAGAGTATATTTATGTATGAGGGTGGTTCATATGCCCTGCAATTGGCTATTACCCTAATCAACTAGAGTACCTGGTCCTCACTTGGCCAAGGTCAGTCTATAAGTGTACTTGTTGTTTTACACTGTCTTTGCTCCCATTTCTTTGCTTATATAGTTTTAAGCTTCATTTATGGCTTCACCTACCTATACTACTACGACTTGTTTTTTGTATGGTACAGCTTGACAATTCTCCCTTCCTCAGAATATTACATACAATTACAGTTGGGGTCTTTTCTTTTGAATGAACACATATTCAGTCAATATTGGTACAGTATGATTTGTTTATAAAACTCAAGGGGCACTCACACCACTGAATTTCGAGGAACTATCGAATTTTACTCACTAACAGCTGTCAACTGTTTTATGCCTAAACATAGTATGTATCTTTAAGTGATAATGCTAAAAAATTTTTGGACTGGTTTATTGACATTTTTTCATCGTTTGTATAACACTGTAAACCACACATTGTAAAAAAAAAAAAAAAAAAGGCAGCCCAATATCGGGTAAGAGAGGAACAACTTGGCAAAGACCTGACAATTTATTTATGCCCTATGTACTGCGAGGGGAGGCAGGTGGGACACTTAATTTTTAATTACGTACTGGGTAAGTACAGGTTATTGATGCCATAAGCACCATTATGGCACCTATGTTAGTAAGTTATGGCGCCAATAACCGGAACTTGGCCTGTTATGGCGCCACAAATCGCCAATTTTATGGTGCTAGACACGGCCCATAAAACCAGATCACTGATAACCGGGGACTGCCTAATTAGTGAATAGTTATTATACAACAAAAAGTGAATTAGTGATAAATTAGTGATACATAATGTTAAAAAAAATTAATACTGCAGTAGTAAATCTTACAGCAATATAATTTCAAATACATCTTACATTACCCTGAGAGAGAGAGAGAGAGAGAGAGAGAGAGAGAGAGAGAGAGAGAGAGAGAGAGAGAGAGAGAGAGAGACCTATTATGCTCAGTATGGGGCCCAACCTAGAATGAGCTTAATAGATGCATAACTACATTATAAGTACGCTGTAAATAATTTTTATCATACTAATAAGCATTTAGTCAGATACACAATATGAAAAAATACAGTAATTAGTGAATAAATAATGTTGCTCTACAAAGAAAAAGCAAATTACTAATAATTTTACAAATATGGTAATTAGAAAAATCCGCAAATTAGTTTAAGTTCCCAGTAGAAAAGTGAATAAGTAATGTGTTCCACAAAAATCAAATGACAAAGTGGTCCTTGGAAATGTGATACACGCAAAACTTGGGGAGCACTGTAGATAACAAATGATTGCTCATACGAGACGGAGTCATGACACGACACCCGCCTTCTGAAGGGTGATGTTGAGAACAAACTCTGTAAATCGTCTATCTTCTTCGCCAATGCTGAAGGGAGGCGAGATGCGGTCTTGGAAATCAAAACGAGTTCTGTTTGATGATTCTCGCTAGGTATGTGCATACTAGACTGGAGTCAAATGCCTCCAAGAGACAGAAATTTTTCATCAATAGTTGAATATCAATAGTTGAATCTCAACAAAGGAGAAACAATACTACTTTAGTGAATGACTAAGGCGAATGTGGACCTACATATTCACAGTTGAATTGGAGAGAATTGAACTCTCATGATTCTGATCATAGAAAAAGTCCCGTCAATGACACCACCAGTGAAGACAGCTCTAATCCCTGGCATATTACAAAGGACTGAAGAAGTTATACTACTATTTCATGCTGAACAGTGAGGAAGTCTATGCTTGCAATGAAGGTGGGAAGTCTTTAGTCATGAAAACATGGGGTTGTACTGCCAGAAACATTTGTTGTGGGTTGGGTCAGGGAGGAACTCATCTATTTACCCAGGAAGCAGAGCTACAGTGTGTTTACTTTTCTAAGATTGTTGTGTTGTGGCTTGTACAGATCTCATACGTTGCCAATTTTCATGTTATGGTATTCATATTATTATCATGGAGTCTATTGAAATAGCTTTCATTTCTTGAAATGTGGTTCTTTGTTTCCATCAGATATATTGAATATATCTTATTTCATATATTCTTCCTTAAAACCTCAGTTTCATTAACAAAAATGAAGATATGGGATATTTATTCCCCGGCGATGCCAGATCTGAGTTTAGGGGACCTATCATCTTTAAGAGGATTTAAAAGGTCTGGGTCAATATCATTAAAGGATACTCGCTCTCGATCACCCACTGTGATAAGTATGAATGGACAGCCCAAGTGGCTCTCGCAAACGCCTTCACTCACCACCTGAGACCAAGGAAATATTCTATAATTTCCTGAAATACTTCATTTTATAAAAAAAAAAAATAATGAAGGTCCTGTAACTGATGTTTTGAAGGCTACCCAGAGAACATCTGAAGCAACAAAAGTGTCAGAATTGACTATTCGTAGACTTAACAAGGAAGCAAGAGGCAGGAAATATAGTGGAATCTTCAGCATTTCAAAAATGAAAAGAGAAAGCGAGTCCTGTGACTGACTTGAATGATTTTGATAAAAATGTTATGCAAATAAGGAATGAGTGGTTGCCTTTTCTAAGGGCATAATAGATCTACGTATTGGCTTATGAAATTATGTCTCAAGTCCAAACACCGGAGCCAACAGGCCATTCAGCGCATCTACTATAATTATAGAAAGAGAAAGAAGGAATAGCTAAATAGAATCGGGAATGAAAATAGAATTAAAAAAAAAAGTTAACAGGGAAGAAGCAAACCCTTTCCCTCACTCCCAAGGTCTAAAGCAAATCCTCCTAAGAAGGATTATATCTGCGGGAAGCATTTAATGGGACTGACATACCCGTAGATATGACAACTCTGCCTTTTCTACCTGGCCCCACCAGAGCGATCTTAGAAAAGTAAACGCACTATAGTCAGGCGGGGAACAGGCGAAATCTTCCGTTATTCATTTTCAATTCGAAGTGAAAAAGAATAACTGAACACCTTAAAAATTAGAAAAAAGTATATTAGATCACAAAATTCAAATTGTCTGAAGAAAATAATTCTGAATCACCACACCGGCTGATGGGTTGGTGCGATGGCGTAAAAGACTACATACTTCTATGTACCGTGGGGTAAACAGGATAATGAGTCTAATGAGACATATCTGTCTGAAAATTCTCGCAATAGCAAATGTGTAGTACGAGACATGAACCTTACGCGAAAATTCTGAGCCAACCAGAGACTTATGTCTGTGATGGCCAGGCAGAGAGATTCGATTAGCAATTAACCCTCGACAGAGGAGAAACAATACTAAGACAAAACACTAAATTCAATCTGATTAATCAAGTCCAGATATCAGACAGTCTATCCCAAACCCACTAGCTCAGGCTACCTAAAACTTAAACAATATACTGTGGTTTCTGGATTTTAAATATGCCTTTATCTACAAAATATAACAAACTCCAACCATGGAATGCTACTGTGACAGTTCCAGTCTCCTCTGAGATTTAATGTTTTGAAGTGATAAGTATCTCCCAAAAAAGTGCAATGCTAAAGAAATCATTTGAAGACTTACAATACATATAAATATACATTTTGTAGGCTGCTGAGTTTGGGGTTCCACACCAACCATTATACTAATCCCTAACAACATTTATGGGCTGATTTACAGCAAGAGCCTCGCATGCTCTGGCACAATCCAACATAATCTACACACCAATCACTGACCTATTTTCTTAAAATCTACATCCCAACCCTGCCTAAGCTATAGCCTACCCCACCCGATACTAATATCATTACTACCTTGGTAATTATAACAATCTCCTTGTGTGATATGTCACAAATGTTCAGTTACACAGATATCTGTAGGGATGCAGAAATTATACCTTTTGAAGAGTACTTTTTCATGTAGGCTAATTTAGTCTCATCTATCTTTTTCATAAGGACAATAACAATGAATGACAAAATATTTTCTTTGCTTAACTAGTCACATGACACCTTTGTTTTGTTTGTTACATTTAAAATACCAGAATCAGCTGTATCTGAACCTTCACAGACCCTGTGAAGGTTCAGATACAGCTGATTCAGTCTATGTTCAACCCATAAACACATTAAGTTTTTCAGGTAATTATCAAAGTTTTCGAACTGGCCATACTAATCCAATGTTGTGAGAAAAAATTTAACAAGAAATATCAAAATTTTTTAAAGTAAATTGTATTTTTTCTAGCTATATAAACCTGAGGTCCTTTACATAAGGAATTAGTTCCAGCTGATGCTGAAAGTCATTCCTTATGTAAAGGACCGATGTTTTGTATAACATGTAGAAAATATTGTATTTTTCCTTACAAACCTACGCTTCTATATACGTATGGAGTACATTTGAATGGTTAACTACCTTCGGCTGTTCTCAATTTGTCACTGAAAACAAAATCCTAACACTACCTGGGTCATGTAGGTTGCCTCGACCTAGCCTTCCCCCATTGTATTTACATCAGCACTAGACAGGTAACTAACATTAATACACACACTGAAATTTAATTTTTCAGGTAAAACTGAAGACTACTGAAGCTGCCTGGTTCCCTCCAGAGCAGCCACAATATTTACTACCTTTTTTTAAAAGTTAGTGATATTTACTGTCTTTTGTTTATGTTTTTACATTCAATCCCAAGGGGCTGTTACTAAACACAGTAGTAACCATTCTACACATAAACTGGTAGTTATCAAACCAGATAGGTGTGATAGTACTACTGCATTTTACCATTTCATTTAGCTTTAGATGTTTCAAATCACTTGACAGTAACTTCCATTGGAAATGCCATCCACGCTGAACTCCACATTTATCAATTTCCCCCCCTGGGAGCCAATACTGGTACTTTTATCATTCTGAAACGAACGTGTATCCTTATACTATAGGATATGTCCACTACTGCACTATATTTTGGTAGATCTAGGGTACCTATCCGCGACGGCCCAGACTATGGAAGTTGCGGTTTTTCTATGCAGTTTTACCTACTGAACAAGAATTTTAAGTAATATTTAATTGGACGACTGTAATTAACCCCCAGGGGCCAGTACTAAACACGGCAAAATACATTGGACGCCCCAATCCCTAGTGGATGTCGTATCCGCGGTTAAGTTTCTTGCAGGGTAATTCTAAAGAATAAAACATCCACTAGGGATAGGGGCGTCCAATGTAGTTCTCCGTGTTTAGTACTGGCCCCTGGGGGTTAAATACAGTCGTCCGAATAAATATTACTTTAAATTCTTGTTCAGTAAGTAAAATAACATAGGAAAACGTCAATTGCCATAGTCTAGGCCACCGCGGATTACTTCTGTAGAAATACCTGTATTTCCACTAAACTAGCTGTGGGTAAGGGTAGGTTGGGGGGTTCATCATGCAACATGCCATGTAACAACTCAAGGTAAAGCAGCAGTCAAATACTGAAGCCTAATTACTATAGCCAGTAGTTTTTTGTTAATAATCACATTAGTACTTACTTTTGTTCATGTTTTTACTTTCATCCCCCTTTGTGCGCATAAACTGGAAAATACTGAACCAGAGGGGGACAGTAATAACATAAACTGGTATGAACAAGAGGGGAACAGTTGTAGTCTTCCATTTTACAAATATACTAGTTTTTGAAGTTTCAATCACTCTTGACAGTAACTTTCATTGCAAATGCTTCCCCTCACTACATCATCCCTTACAGCAGCTATCAATATCCCCTTGTAAATTTGTCAATACGTACTGGTAGAGGTAATGTAAACTTTAATGAATTTGAAATGAACATGTATCATTTTTGGGCAAATACAAAGATGGCCACATAAAGATATTTAATAATATAATTTTTTGGTTATATATAAAAGTATATATTAATGCACTATAGTTGAGGTAATTTGAGAAATATACCATGATAGAGAGAGATTTACCATCTTTTGTTTATGAATTTACATTCATCCCAAAGGGCTGGTGCCAAACATGACTGAAGCACCACAGGACCTCCAGGAATTAAAGTAAAAATATAAACACAAGACTGTAATTTTCTCATTCTCTTGGTACATTCCTCAAATCATCTAACCTGTACGGCATTGTATACACCCTTTTCGATACGCTTTAATGAGAAAAAAATCAACTATTAAACAATACCTTTGTACAGTTGTCTTACATTTACAAGCACCCCAACTTTAGTCTACATCCACTAAATTTCCATGACACCAGTTATTGGTGTGAATAGGTTTTGGGGTCTCCTCATCCACCTGGCTGGATAAGGACTCCCTATCCCTGAGCTAATGTAGGTGGTATCAGGTAAATTTATACCAAGATGCATGACTGAATTTTACGGTAAAACTGATGACTACTGCTGCAGCCTGTTTCTTGAAAATCGACGACAGTATTACTTATCACCTCTTGCTCATTTTTATGTATGTGCCTTTTGTTTGAGTTTATGACATTTAGGACTTAAATTTATTCGTGATTTGACATTAATCCCCAAAGGAGCTGGTGCTAAATGTGACAGACATTTTGCACATACGGTAAATGACTGAGCGGCGACATAGCGGCCACCTCTCTCAGAACGCGGCCACTTCCCCCCAAAAAAATTTAAATTATGCCATTATTTCGTAATGAAGGAGAAAACATTCAGTACTTCAAACGGAGCATACAGGTCTTGGTGTGCTACCTGGATGGGCCACAACTACTGACGGATGCTCATGGCAGTGAATTCAAGAACTTTTTCAGGAAGGTGGCCGTGTTTCGGGAGAGGTGGCCGCTTTGTCCCCACCAGGTCATTTACCCTATTCCCTACTGATAGTTACCGCACCAAGAGTGCGGTAGTAGCCTTCAAGGTATTTCTACAGAAGCACTCTGCATGGACTGCAAGGAAACGTAACCGCGGATACGACATCCACTAGGGATTGGGCCGTCCAATGTATTTCGTCGTGTTTAGTACTGGACCCTGGGGGTTAATTACAGTCGTCCGAATAAATATTACTTAAAATTCTTGTTCAGTAAGTAATACTGCACAGAAAAACCGCAGCTGCCATAGTCGAGGCCGCCGCGGATAAGTACCCTAGATCTACCGCCTTCAATTTTACCAAATGGCCAATGTAGGCGGAGGCTTTAGAAATAGGTAGTTATATTATAGGATGTCTAACCGCATTTTACCCTATGACTTATGGCACTCTTTTAAGATACTAGATCTAGTTGATTGGAAGGAGGGGGTACTGCCATAAGTAGGTAGTATCATCCACACCCTATATTGGGAGATGCTTTAAAGGTCGACATTTCCCAAGAAAAGAAATTTGAAACGCATCGAAACCTCATAAGAACATTTAAAATATTAAAACACAAAAATATACGACTGGGTAAAAGAAAAAACAAATTTTACCGCCAAGCCTAGATTCGTCAGTCGAATCAATAGATTCGTTGTAAACGTCTAGACTACGGGGAAGTCTGATTACCTAGAAAAGGCTGCTAGGCTACTTAATTATCCCAGAATGACTAAATCCACGGGGCAAATAAAAATTGATCAATGGGACACCTTAGATAGGCAGGTGGTTCAAATTTTAGCCAGGGATTGAGCCATCAAGACGACGTAGGCGGATACCACCGGTTTTCTCAGACTTCCATTTAAGCATAACAAACGCATTCTGCGCCTTTTCCTGTGAAATTAAACACGCAAATGACATAATTACCTCCATGGCGGTGTCTGCGAAGATATCACCAAAGGAAACCAAGAAAATAAGGTCGCGTCTGCAGAAAGTCCACGAAATGGGTTACTCCAACTTCACTGTTAACAACTCACGACTAAAACTCAGTGAGGTCTCAGGGTCCCAAGATGTCCCAGCCCACAATATCGTACCAAAGCTATCACATCATCGTTTTTTGTAAAAAAATGTTATCGTACACTTATGATTACACAATATTGATGTATTTCACCAATAATATTGTATTTGTATCACTAATAGGGAAAGGTTCAGGAAACTTTATGATATATTTCCTATTTTTCATATAATAATTGAATAACAATATAAAAAAACGGTTAATTTTGTTATATTAACTAAAAACAGAAAGTTTTATGGTAACGAAAAGACTAATATTCTGTATATAAAACAAGATCTAGGGGCCTACTTCGTTATAGGCTAAAGTGTAGCTATTATGTAAAACTGGACTTATTGGTAGATTAAGCATGTAAGTTAACAAACGAGCCTCCAAATTATTTATTTATACAGACCTATATGTAACCGTAGCTACATAGTGAAATTTGAAATAATTGTTGATACTCATTTATTTATAGGTCTGTAGTCTATAGAATATCACATAATTTATAA
>NC_061093.1:21633497-21667633 GCF_015104395.2 Macrobrachium nipponense | reverse complement strand
CACATAATTTATAACACTTAAAAACTATTCTACTCACTGAGTTACTTGATAAACTTGAGTTTGTACTTTAGTTTGTCTTGGTTCAGCAATGAATGCTAAGTTACAGATGTGTGACACAACACAATACACACACACGCACACACACACACACACACTATAATATATATATATATATATATATATATATATATATATATATATATATATAGTGTGTGTGTGTGTGTGTGCGTATTATTTTAAACCCTATAGGTATAACTTGCTGCTACAAACCACAATCTATTTCTTTCAACGCTATAACGACAGTCAACAATCCAGGAATCTGCGACTGTCGACTTAAATTCAAGATTCAAATAATTGCATTATGATTCATGACTCCTTAAACTAAGTTACCCAGTTACACTGTCAATTCTCCTGAGCAGAGAAGTAGGTACTTACTTTGTATCAACTTGTGTGGCCGCCAAAGATATTGCTTTAAAAAAAGAAAAAAAAATGTGAGGGAAAAACAAAAATATCCAAATTATCGTACATTTCTTAAAGATTATTCTTTCAAAATTTCGTGAATTATCGCATATTGTACGCACGGTGGTATCGTTTTCGCACATTGGTTCAAATTATCGTATTTGTACGATAATTATCACACGTCTAGGAACCCTGTCAAAAATTAGCTATCGCTGGGGTGCCAGATTTATTTCGAAAAAAGTAGCGGATTCGAGTTAAAAGTGGCTCAATATCGTAGTATAATGCATACTCGTATATATATATATATATATATATATATATATATATATATATATATATATCTATATATATATATATTAATATAATGTGTGTGTGTATTATACAGGTCCGTACCCAGAGTTTTCCCCAAAATTGGTCCTTTTCTTCTAAATGTCATTACATATAAACAAAATTTAATACTTGAAAATGTTATTTCAGTTACATCAAAAAGAAAAATTGGGTATGCAGTCTATCCCCTTCTACCCGAATAGATGTTATTCAAAGTACTGACTTTGATTAACAGAATTTTACTTTAAATCACTTAGAAATACGGTGGCCTATATCATATTCCTATTATCACTCTTTTATTTCCTACTACTGAAGAATGATGTTAATGTTTAATAACAAAAATTATAAAAAAAAAAACTTGCCCCCCAAAATTTTATTTATTATATACTTTGTAAGTACAGTTCAATGAAAAGGATAGTCACAGAAAATATGGACTTCAAGAAATTTTGGGGTCATTCGACCTCCGCCCCCTCAGTACAGGCCTGTTATATACAGGAAAACAACAAGGAAATGTGAAAACATGTTATATACAGTAAAACAACAAGAAAAGGTGAAAACAACTTGATTTCCCATGTAGTTTTATCCTTGTGATTTTACTGCATCTACTCTTCACGTGAACAAGCGAACACTGCATGTATTATAAACATAAATAAAACAGTGAGAAATGTCAGTCATACTTACCTTTCATAAGTTGTTATATCATTGGATAGAAGTGGTGCTGTTGATTGTTTGCTCAGCTGTGTACAAATTCCTATTCTCTCCTCTGAACTTAAAAGGCCGAACTTCTATTCAAACCAAAAGAACAAAAATAACTTACTTTTCTCTTGCGATGGTACAATAGAAATGAACTCAAAATATTGAACCCCCTTTTTAAAAAAAAGTAAATTAACATTTTATGGTAGTAATAAACTTCGTGATGTAAGGAGCTTCGCAAAAAAAAAAAAAAAAAAACATTCATCATCCTGAATCGATTTAAGCTTCAAACATTTTTTCACTGAATAACTCTTCCTCATCTTCATCAGCGCTTTCTTGTTCATAATTGTATATTGAAGAGTAAAAATTTAACATTGCCCTAATGGGCTCAAAAGCTACACAACACTTTCCATTTTATTTAAGGACTGCTTTTATTCTAAGCAGGTATTGATGTTAATAGCTCGAGACCCATTCTGTTTCGTAACTTGGTTTCCAATGATGTGACACGTGAAAAAACACGTTCAACTAAAACATTACTTATTGGAAGGTTATATAAAGACCTTCAAAGCAAATTCTGCCAGATCCGTAAGCACAAAGTCTTCCCCTGAATTTTCCAGGTAATTGCAATGACCAAAAACAATTATCCAGAAGATTGAACAATCTCATTGCACATATTGTTCCACTTTGACTCTGGTTCCAGTCAAGAGTTAAGATTCTTCGCCACTGACTCTCAATATCGGCTACCTTTGACTGTTTGTTTGTTTGTATGGTGTTTTTACGTTGCATGGAACCAGTGGTTATTTAGCAACGGGACGACCGGCTTTACGTGACTTCCGTACCACGTCGAGAGTGAACTTCTATCACCAAAAATACGCATCTCTCACTCTCAATGAAATGGCCGAGAACCGAACCTGCGACCACCGAGGTGAGAAGCAAACACCAAACCAACCACGCCACTGAGGCGCTCTATCCTTGACTGATCAGCTAGTTCTAGTGGCAACTCAGAAGATTGAGGGCGCGCAGGGCTCAAAGAAACAGATGGCGATAAATTCTTTATTTTCTTTAATGTCCCAACATTTTCTGCCAAACGAGTAAGTAGTTCATTGCAAACTTTGATAAGGCACCTATGGCATCTGGATCGGATGTTATTAAAGTCTTCATCCGAAATCAAATTATCCTTTCTTTTGCTATCCAATAAGGAGGAAAATTCAAAGCCAAAGTCAACTCTAAGAGCCTCAGTGGCATGGTTGGTTTGGTGTTTGCCTCTCACCTCGGTGGTCGCGGGTTCGATTCTCGGCCATTCCATTGAGGAGTGAGAGATGTGTATTTCTGGTGAAAGAAGTTCACTCTCGACGTGGTTCGGAAGTCACGTAAAGCCGTTAACCCCGTTGCTGAATAACCACTGGTTCCATGCAACGTAAAAACACCATACAAACAAAAACAAAGAAAGTCAACTCTACTAAAAGCAAGAAATGCTGACGTTCAGGGTCATGTCAGCCTCAAGTTTTACACAACCAAGATGCAATATTCTCCTGAGCATTGCGAGTGTGAAAGTTAGTCAGCTTCTTCTCTTTGGAAAAGTCGATTCATTCTTTTAAAATTATTTAAGATAGGTCTTAAGAATGTTAAATAAAGTTCATTTCCGTGATCAGAGAACATAGTGTCACCCATCTGCCAGATTGGTACTGTATTTTTGTATACAGCTAGTATTATTTGATCTGGTAGTAATGTACAGTGCATTTTACTGTATCTCTTTTTGAGATCCTTGAATGAACCTTTTAGTTACCTTGTTTCCAGAGTGATTTCGTTGGCCACGCCTTCAGGTTTTCTACGGACCACCTAAAGTCTAAAGCAGTCTCGCCTTGTCTTCTAAAGTGATTATGTGCCCAATTGAGTAGCCGTCTTAATCTATATATTGTTGTAATGTATTCTTTGTTATTTGGTAATTTTGAGACATCACCTAAATTAGGGGCCTGACCGGGATCGGTTACCGTATTAATAGGAATTCACCCAGTTGGACAGATGTGTCGCCGCAAAGTGTTGCGAATTTTTTTATTTTCACTCATGCTTTATCGTAAAGATTCTAAATACCTCTTACAAGGGTTATTGATATAGTATATCTGTAAGCGCTGCGAAATTAATTCCGTACTATTTTTGGTTATTAACCGTGTGCTCTTTTAGGTTAATATTACCGCAGTGTTTTTTCCCTTTGCCCTTTTAGATTAATGTTAACGCAGTAGTATTTCTTTTCCTTTTGCCCTTTTATTTTAATGTTAACGCTGTAGTATTTTTTCCTCTCGCCAACGCTGTAGTATTTTTTTCCTCATGCCCTCGCAGAGTCCACGACTCCTAGAGACTATCAAGAGCTATCTGGAAGCTTATTTGTACCATTGTCATTGTTATATAATTACAACTATTACTTGTACAGTCAATTTCCCCTGAGTTGGACGATGCCAGGATCCCGTAGTTTAGACGATAGTTGGGGATTAGTTTAAACCTTTCAACTTGTTTCTGTGCCGACGTAGAAAGTTTGTAAGTTGTCATTCAAGTTGTGTGGAGTAAATAACGATTGTTTAGGACCAACGGGTTATTTCGTTAGCTCCTCCAGTTCGGCTTGAATCGGGAATGTAGGAATTTGTATTTACTCCCACGTGTTCTTCGTTACCTCTCGCTTTCGAATCGGGAATGTCCCTTTTCCCTAATCTTACTCATAATGCTTATGGGTAAACTGTCTGGCGACTAAACTTAACACGATAATTCTGTATCGAGGTTTATAATGCATTTACTTGAAAGGCAGCAGGAACGCTTCAGTGTTATAATTGTAAAACAGGATTTCAGTTGTTTACTAAAGGAAGTTTTCTTCAACTTTTATGATGTCTCAGTTTAGCGTTCGGAAGTTTGCTGCGGATCCCTGTGAGTTAGCTAGTGTTCAAAATGCTAAGAAGCAAGAACTTCTCGAGTTAGCTAGCCAGTTGTCAATTGTAACGGAGTAGCATGCGGAAGACTGAAATTCGCAACCTGATTCTTGAGCATTATTTGCGTGTGGGTAGACTAGGCAATGACGCTAGACAACGTGTAACTCGTGAACCAGCAGTTCTAGCCCACGAGCAGCAGTTAAGAGTATGAGCGCATTTCTCTTGAACGCGAGAAACTTGAGGCATAGAAATTAGAATTTGAGAGGTCACCGGAAGCTTTAAGATTAGTCTGAAGATCACCGTTGCCTTTAGAGTATTAAGTCGTTTAGTACCTGTGATGAAGGTTCAGGTGTCTGGCTGTAAATGATTGGTAAGTGTAGTAACCAGATACTTGGCACTTCGTCACAATAGAGATGGCCTTGTTGAAGCTCAGAAACACGATAACTGATTAAGCTTCATGACCAAGCAGTTTCTAGTAGTGAGATTAAAAAAAAAAATGAAGATACTTGCGAGTGAAAAGCGTAAAAATGTGCTACCTCTTACTGTTAGGAATTCTGTAATGGAAATGGAAATGGCTCATGATGCCTATGGAGGACATGACTTCATAAGACATAAGGTAAAATTTTGAATTGCTTCTTTTGGCCTAATAAGAAAAAAGATGTAGCAGAATGTTCGCACTTGTCATGTATGTCAGATATCTGGTGAACCTAACCAGGTAATACCAAAGGCACCTTTACAGCCAATCTTAGTCCCTGATGAACCTTTTAGTAAGATCACTATGGATAACGTTGGTCCTTTGTCAAAAAACCAAAAAAGGGAATCTGTACTATATTAGGTCCTACGACCCGATACCCTATTGCCATCCCTCTTCGTAACATTTCTTATGGCAACATTGCTAATACTTCAATGAAAGTTTTCACGAATTTCGGTATCCCAAAGGAAATGCATAGTGATAGAGGTTCAAATTTCACGAGTGACCCTCTTGCCAAAGTACTTAGAGCTAAATATTAAGCAAACTTTGTCTGCCGCCTATCACCCAGTCTCGGGGTGCCCTTGAGAGTTGGACCAACTTTCTAGTGTGTGCTTAGGAAATTTTGTGTTTTGAGTTAACTTGAGTGTGATGAGCGCATAGATTTTCTTTCATTTGCTATCGGAAGTTCCCCATGAGTCCCTCGGTTTTTCTCCATATGAGATGTTTGGGAGACCAGTTAGAGGACCCCTTTCAGTAATTAAAGAGGAATGGTTAAACACAATCTGATTCTAACCAAACCATCCGACAAAATATGGGTAAACTTAAAAGCACTTTGAAGGAAGTTCGGAAATTTGCTGGGGAGAATTTAAAGGCTCGGTTAGTAGTGAAGTAGAACTATGATAAAGTTAGTAAAGTTAGAAAATTTAAAACTAACTACCTTGTTAGCATTTCTCCCTGTCCCTGGTTCCCCTCTTAAATAAGTTTTGTGGGTCATATCCAGTAGTAAAGAATGTTAATAATAATACTTGCATAACTCCAGATCGTAGAAAACCCACTCGGATCATTCATGCAAATTTACTTAAGGCTTATCACCCAAGGGAAACGAAGTGCTTCTAGTGAGACGGTTGTAAATCTTAATTTTAAGGTAGATATATCAAAAGAGGATAATTCTTTGGAGGACCTTATCCCTTCCTCCATGCCACAAACAAATACCGAACTTCTAAAAAGTATCCATTCTTAAGCCACCTCATTCCTTGGCAGTCACAAGACTTAAGAAATCTAATCTTTGGTCATCCAAATCATGATTTTCCAAGGAAGTGGTGTTTTGCTTCATGACATGGAGCTGGTTCCTGGTACAACACACATTCGTCAGCAGGCTTATCGTATGGGTCCTGAGAGGAAGATGAAGTAGAATAACTTCTTCAACATGGTCTAGCCAGACAGAGTAAATTACCATGGGCTCCACCTTGCGTCCTAGTTCCTAAGGAGGACGATGCTAGTGATACTGGAGCTGGAGGTAGGCTATACTCAGTCTCCAGGTGGAATGCTTCACCCAGTCAGCTACACCTCTTAAGGTTAAGCCTCACCATAAGCCTTATAGCACCATTGAGGAGGAGGCACCCAGTTTGGTACTCACTTTGCAGAATTACGAATGCTACTTGCTAGGTGCTGCTGAGGTAGTTGTCTTCACTGACCACAATCCCTTGACCTTTCTAGACAAAGCTAAGTCTTGTAATCAACGTTTACTCGGCTGGTCCATCTCCAGAATTTTCCCCTGAAGATCACCACATAAAAGGAACCAGTAACTTCATGGCAGATGCCTTATCGCGTCTTTCCATCTTTAGCATGATAACTCCATTTCAAGACGACAGTATCGTCCATCTTCGCTCTGTTAGGCTCGTCTTCTATGGGGGTGTCGCCCAGATGCCAGATTGGTACTGTACTATTTTTGTATATAGCTAGTATTATTTGATCTAGGAGTAATGTACAGTGCATTTTACTGTACCTCTTTTTGAGATCCTTCAACCTTTTAGTTAGAATGTTTCCAGAGTGCTTTCGTTGGCCACGCCTTTAGGTTTTCTTCGAACCACCTATTTGAAGTCTTAAATCAGTCTCGCCTGGTCCTCTTACTGTAAGTGCCCAATGGAGTAGCAGTCTTATTCTTTATATTGTAATGTATTTGTTCTTTTATAAATCTTGAGTGAAATTGTATTATATTTAAGTGATTCCTTGTTTCATGCGGTAAGCTGGGTTAACAGTAACTGTAAATCGTGGTGTTCTTTTATTTATTTATTTGATTCCTTGTTTCATGCGGTAAGCTGGGTTAACAGTAACTGTAAATCGTGGTGTTCTTTTATTTATTTATTTATTTTTTTTTTTTTGCTGGAGTTTGAAATTAAACCTTTGTGATGTGTGAACCCTGGCTTAGAGACTTCACAATAGCATGAAGTGTTCTACTTATGTGATGGAGCAAGCAGGAAGTGACTTTTCAAAGAATCGCAATGCTAAAGATTTTTTTTGACACAATTACACCTGGCCAAATAACGTGTACTACTTGACAGAGGGACTAATTGTAAGGGCTCTTTTCAATCAATGAGCTTTGACTTCCTAAAGATTTTCTTCTTAATGCAGATCTATGAAACCAGTTATGTTTCTTGCGACATATAATCTATATTTGAAGGTAATTCTTCTGATGCATGAGAGCATGAATGCCATGTGGAGAGAAAGGAAAGTACTTAATTAGAAGCAGATTTGGTATGTCTTTTCCATAAAAATGTGGACTGCTTGGTGACGGCCGCAAAGGTTTTATCAGAGCTCTGGTTTGATGCTCCATCAATACAGTGTGTAACACACTGATTAAAATAGATCAATTTCCCGAAAATAATTCTTGATGCGCTGGTACAGAGCCTCGGCTGTCTTACTATTAACTGAAATAGTCCAACAAACGGGGACATTATCTTGTTTCTTACTATAGTATCGGACACATACACAAGTGCTTGGCACAAGCAAAGTCTGTGAGACTCATTTTTATCAATGGAAAGCTAGGTTTTTCAGGTCTGAGACCAGATCTTCCATTAGCACAGGTGACAATACATTCTGGAATAGGCCTGTGGGTTTTTTTTGTGCAATTTCATTTTTCCTGAACTTTAAAAGTACATGGGATACCTTTTTCTAAACATCACATGAATGATCTACTGCACTAATATTGTAGTTGGGGCTAAGGGAAAGGCTGGCTCCCGGCAGTTTCCTTAATATTTCTTCCCAATAACAGCAGGTGGATACATTGTGGAAGCCACTTATTCCTAGTTGTATTTATTCCATAACAGTAAGAACAAACATTGGTTCTTACACTGGTCCCCTTTACTGGTTCCCTGCAGTGGCGCCCACAACCCCCAACTTCGCCTCCTCGCCTCCAAACCCCAAGAATTAACTCCAGCTGGCTTTCCATTATTTTTACCGAAATTAAAATGTGTCATCACATTAAGTTATATCTCAAAAACAAATCTGGTAAATGAGAACTGACAGAGAATATGAGAAGTTGTATGATGAGGCCTAGAGTTTGCTAGAAAACTCGGAAATGATGTACCAGAGGTAAGTGCCACTGTGGGATTAGCTTGCAGCAAGAGAATACAACAAACATAAAATAGACTGAAAGAATAATATCTCACAACCAGTACTACACTTGGGAAGCGACAAAGGGAATTGGTATATTCTCAGAACATCAACCTAAAACTACATTTGAAGAGTTATATTTGCCAGTAATTGATAAGTGCACTGCCGAATTTGACCGCAGTTTCAGCAGCAACAGATTTATTAAAGTGTCTCTCTCTCTCTCTGCATTTGACTGTCAATCAGAGCAGTTCCTTGATGAAGAAAAACTGTTCGCAAAACATTACAGTGCACACATTGATACTACAGTCCTCTGGTTTCACAGATTCAGTCTGCAAAGGTATTCATAGAACAAAAACAAGGGTACCTAATCAATGTATGCACTGCTCTAAAAACCTTACCAGTTGCCTTTTTAAGAGTTACTAACTATCCTTAAAATATCGTTTACCATTCCAGTCACTAACTACTAGTAATGATTTTTTGTAAACATGTAAAGAACTACCTACGAACAACTTATTTGTTGTTGATGGCCACAGAACAACACAATGGTTAAGTCATTTGATTTGGAAGAGCTAGTGAATGATTTTGCTCGCATGAGACACCTTCGGTACCCATTCGTGTAATTCTATAAAGAAATGAGAATAATTTGTTTACATTCTATTTAGATTTTGGCACTCAAATTATCAACATTATTAGTTTTATATTTATTTTCATTGTGGTGCTCAAATCATAAAATTGTTTTTATTTCAGTTATAATATAAATTTCGTTACTCTAATGATGCAGTTGTTTCATGATTTTCATTAATGCTTGGCGTCTCCAGCCGATGGCACTATAATTTGATTTATATAAAGTATATTTCCATTAAAATGTAAAGTTTTCTTATTAAATGTGCAATCATGAATATATGAAATTTCTCAGAAATATTAAGTTTCTTGATCCTTGTTTGTCTACTAGATACCAGTGATGATGAGATAAACCAACATTAGTGGGAGTAAATAATTTTGCTTTAATACCTTGTATATGTGGCTTCAAAAAACATAATAGCGCGCCCCCCCAAAAAAAGAAAAAAGCTGAATAGGCTCGCTTCGCAGTCTTTGCCCCCCCCCCCCCCCCCCCGCCAGGATAAAAAATCCGAACTGACGGCCGTGGTTATCTGTAATACAAACAGTTCATTTAGGACTGTACTCTTGTGCCAAAGAGTATGCAGTACTTAGCCTATAGACGATAAGTAGTGTACTCATGCCGAAGTTAACTGTTACACAGCACAGTTAGCCTGACTATATGCATAACATAGGTGGAATCTAACTCATGATTTGACATTTTCATAATGTACACGGATCTAATTCACGTCTCGGCCTACGGTTGGTGGTACAATAGCAACCACAAGGAAACTCAACATGGTGCAACTTACCTAATGGTACCATTACAATTCTTGGCAATTGGCAGTTATGTCAAAGTAAAACTACAAAGGAGCACTATTTAGTGTTATGGCAACATGTAGCCTACATAATAAAATAAGGCAAGTGCATACTTTTTGCAAAGAAGAAATGTGCAATTTCAAATGAATATAAGGGGAGCAAAATTCCTTTCCCCTCTACCGTTGCCGTACTCGTCCCATACAGAGCAATTTGGAGTTGCGCATTTATGCACTTTCTTAGCCTATAGTTACGCACTTACGTACATACCTTACGTACATACACTCGACTATATACAATCTCAACATCGAGTGGTTAACTTAACATCTTGATTAGATGAAAACCTATTCGCTCTCTGTTTATCAGTCTTCAAGGGTAGCCTATTGCTATAAACTTTAAATGGAAGATCTCCATCATTACACGAGTCTTTCCTCGACTTGAATCTGCTCAGGTCCATATTGATCTGCTGATTTTTTGTTTCTATGGTGCTTTTACGTTGCATGGAACCAGTGGTTATTCAGCAACGGGACCAACGGCTTTACGTGACTTCCTAACCACGTCGAGAGTGAACTTCTATCACCAGATATACACACATCTCTCACTCCTCAATGGAATGGCCGAGAATCGAACCCGTGACCACCGAGGTGTGACGCAAACACCATACCAACCACGCCACTGAGGCGCTATTGATCTGGTGAGCTCCCGGATCAGAAGTAATAGAATACACGTAGCTGGCGCCAGGAAGGCGATGGTTCTCGGCAGCTACATACGTATTTATCTGTATTTAGGTGTTTTATTCGTCCGGGGTGTGGGAAGCAGTACCTACATCTATGTTTCTTATCACATAAATTGTTAATGAACTATCCTACCGGGACCTGGGATGAAATCGGAGGCGTTAGAATAATGCCTAATTGATCACGCATAGCGCCCCGAAAGTGAAGATGGACTTCCGGACTGATTTTCAAATCAAGGTGGGCAGCATACGATTTTCTCTCTCCCCCTGGTCGCCCGCTAGAGCATTCGCCACCACTTGCATTCATTAGTTAGCTTGAATCAGTGTTCGTTGAATTGTGTCCTTCTGCCGTGTAACGTAACTATAAATAGTGATGATATATTCCCTGACCAGCGTCGAGTCGACTATTAGTTAGTAATTTCCCTGGGCTTGCTTTATTTTGTGTAATTAAGTTTATCTGTCTCGTAGGGGCCACACGGCCATCCGCGAAACTATCAGTGTTTTGTAAAGTAAAAGGTATTTGCTCCGGATTATTGCCAGAGTAGTTATGGGAGGTATTTATTTTTTAAATGGAATCTTGTAAAATTCCGTCCTGCATTATTCACTCTTCCTTCGCTGTTCCCTGGGCCTAGGGTTGGCCATATAGTCACTGACATCAGGCTACCGGTACCTAAACCCCACTGGTAAGGGTTTTCACGACAGACAGTGAATGAAACGGTTAGATCCGTCAAGAGACCCGTATTATTATTTGCCTACCAACCGAGCTATTCAGAGTCACCGTCACAGATTTGAAATTTTATGAGTTAAGTATTAAACAATAGGGTTCATGCTTACGCTGGCTTCAGTGACGCCTGTCGAGTGGCGTTAATTACTATGAAAAAGAATCAGAAGTTCAAGGAGAAAAATAGAGTAGGTACTAAAAATAAAATAAATAAATGAGTTAATAAATAACAATGCAAATTGAAAGAAAATTTTTGTATAGACTACTAAACGAATGTAGCAGAAAAATAATAATAACAATTAAAAGTCTGATGATAAAAATTTCCATCGTATCATAAACGTAGCCCAGAAATATAGCAAGTAACGGATTGCATATTTTTGAAGCGGACAGCCTTGAAAAGTAGCCCAATCCGCTATTGTAACCCATTCTGGCAACTCATTGTAGCGATGTAACAGACTCACTCTCTCTCTCTTATCATAGATTACAAGTACAACATGAAGATTTTAACCCATAAATGCCTGACCTACTATATATAGTAGTGCAATTGCCAGGACGTATTGCACCCTAATCTCTTTTATTTTTATTATTGTTTTACATATTCTTTGGTTCTTGTTTATCTAATCACTAATATAAACAGGAGATTTTCTTTGTCGTATCCACATTTTCCTACTTTTTGACACAATACCAAAGATATATCGAACTTTTTAATATTTTCACATTTTTGACTTGAGCTCATGGTTACACAAGTTTATGAAACATCTTTATATTGATACATAACATGTTATTGAAAACCATTAACCAATTCATATATTCAAATCTGAGGTAGATGTTGAAGCATAAATATTACAGGCTTTATTTCATTACCTACTATATATAGTAGGTCAGGCAGATATGGAGGCAAAATATGTAACGGACGGGAAAAATATGAAGAGAAAGTATCTCCTAAGAGCAACTTTGTCGTTTTTTCGTTAGAATAAAGTGCCTGTTTGCTGTTTTGTGGTCCTTGGATGAATACCTAGTAGCTGATGAATTACTTTGCAGATAACATATTAGTTGTTTCAGTTCCTTATTACTAAAATGGCCCAGCGTAACAAGTAAGTCGCCAATTATACTGGTACTATATTTGGATAATGATGTTGGAGTCGAACTCGTTGCTAAGGCAATGTCACATGATAGATTTGAAGAAATACTCTACGCTTTCTGCATTTCACTGATAATCAGACACTAAACAAGGATGACAAAATGGCAAAAATCCAACCTCTAATGACCATTTAAACAAAAAATAAATCGATTGAATAGGCAATGATAGCATATTTTGGTAGGCATGGATGCAAACAGTGCATTCAGAAAAAAAAACTGAGATTTGGATGCAAAGCTTGATGTCTAAATTCTCCACTTGGATATCTAGCTATTTTTTATGTATACCAAGGGGCGGCCTTCGGGTTGAATCGTCACTATGAAGAAATGTTTGGAAAAGGTGGAGGCCTTTTGATGATTATATTTGAAAAACTACCAAGACATATCAAAGATATACCAGAGATGCTTTACTTCGACAACCACTTCACAAGTTTACCATTAGTAAAGCACCTATCAGGGATAAACTATGAAGCAAAAGAAAGAATAAGGAACAATAGAATTCCGAAGACTTTTCCTATAAACTCCACAGACGAAATGAAGGTTCCCCGAAGAAATATGGATATTGTTGTGGATATTCACTAGATGTTGGTTTCGGTGGTATCTAATATTCTCCTATTTATCCCCCGGAAAGTGTATCTCAGTGGTGAGCAAAGGACAAAATGAAAATCAGCGTAAGTTAGTCAGCAAAGGACGGCAAAAAGAAAATTAGCATAAGTCAACCTTATCTCAATGGTGATTACAACAGACGAATGGGTGGCACTGATAGGGTGGACCAGAACAACAACTGTTATCATATATCCATTAGAATGAACACGTGGTGGTGGCCGATATTTTCTCGGATGATTGATGAAGGCAACCTTCCACTGTTGTCATTCAGGCACTTCTCTGCAAGAACATATCTTCACCAGGCAGAACCACGCGTGAGAATAGGCCTGCCAAGACAGTCTTTCCGGGCTATTCCAGATGTGTGTCATGACAGTGTTGGTCACCTTGTCAAACTTTTGTAAAACAGGCATGGAAATGTGCTTTACCTTCGTGCAAATCTCGTCCTTCGTAAGGGAGTATGAAATGTGGTGTTACATCTATGTAAAATGTTTGTTGAGTATCATTGTCGTGCTCTTTAGAACACAGCTAATTATAGTATCTGGTTTCTTATTGTGTGATATCATGGAATTTATCTCAAAATTTAAGTATGACTTAATTTCCTTTCTAAAGCATTAACCAGTTTTATTTCTATTGTATTCTACAGTAAGTATCAATTTCCTGTTAAACATTTACTTACGTAACTACGTACATTCAAATACTGTCAGCGCATGCAACAGTGGTAGAGGTTATAAATGAGAGAAATCTCAGCAGTAAACTGCAATATTATCTTTATAATATTCTGTAATACATATTATTATTCAGTATCTTGTGTCTAATACATACTCTTAATAAATGACAAAATACCAATGGCCTTTATCATAAAAAATATCTCCTCAATAAAAATGTGTACCCCCATATCTGCCTGACCTACTATATATATAGTAGGTCTTAAATATGGGCAAATACCACGAAAAATGCTTAAAATATACGATTATATTATATGAGTATACATATTAAACTAAAATAATTAATTAAGATTCTAAAAATAAAATTCAGGCAGTAATGTGTTAAGATATGATACAAGCCTATTGTCTCGCATTTAGAGGTATGTCCATGTGAGTGAAACTTTAAGCATTATCTGATGTTTGCTTGTGTGAAAATAATCTGTATGTGATGGAAAGCAAAATCATTTTTATTTACTGCCTGCAATTCATGAATCCTTGTTTGCATGCATTACGTATTGTGCAACTATGTTTATAATGTCACTTTGGCAGTAAAACTTTATCTCTAAGGAAGTGAAAATCGGGAGAAATTTGCATTGAAAATGGCTACCACATTTTTAAAACAGTTTTGAGCCAGGGACAACAAATCAGGTATTGGATACATTGGGTAAAGGAGACTGCTATCTAAGAAAATTTCCAAATAAACAGCATACGTTGAATCTAAGCATAGTACCCATAAGCATAATTAAACATATCTATTTATCTATGACAGGGGAATAATTTATCTAGTTACAATGGTGTCTCCAATCAATCACTGAAGAAGTATCTAGCCTTATCTGATAAGGTAGCCTAGTTAACACGCACTCTACAAATTTTACTAAAACAATACATGTTCCATTACAAATACGCCCAACCAACTGCTATCTAAGAGCATTCCTTTTAATTAAATCATACAGATAGGTGTGGGAGGAGTTGCGTTGATATGATAAGCGTGACAGACAGACAGACGAACTCCCTTCATGCATATGTATCAGATTTGACTCAAATCCCTTAAACCTTGCAATAACGCACAACCAGACGGACTTATGGACTTAAAAGTGGGCTGGAGATCTGTAACCCCCTCATGACTTTATTGGAAAAAGATTAATACAACTTGACCATCACCCTGATAGAGCTTCGCTTGCTGTCTACTGAGACAATAAGGTCTAAGAAGGTTCATATACTCTTGATGTGTCAATGCACGTAGGAGCATGAGCAAACATAGATTAAAAGAACCAGCATACTGAAAGCATTATATATGGGCACACGTCACCCAGGTCAGTCATTGAGCTGCCCTGGGAATTAAGGAGACGAACATGTTACGTTAAAGATACTTTAGTCAAAATTAAAGACGCTTATTTTACAGAGAAGTGTCATATTGAAGAAATAACATCAGAAAGCACATTAATCCCTATGTATGTGGATTGGTAGTCACTGTACAGAAATCCACGGGCATACCAAACATTAGCCTAGCGTTGCACAACGCAAAGACGTTAGGCCTTTTTAGTTTTCTGCAAAACTAAACCATTGTGATGGTTGTTTGTCCGTCCGTCCGCACTTTTCTGTCCGCCCTCAGATCTTAAAAACTACCGAGGTTAGAAGGCTGCCAATTGGTATGTTGATCACCCATCCTACAATCATCAAACATACAAGATTGCAGCCCTCTAGCCTCAGTAGTTTTTTTTATATATAAGGTTTAAGTTAGCAGTGATCGTGCGTCTAGCACCGCCATAGGTGGCAACAACTCAGGCCACCACCGGGCCGTGGCTAAAAGGGCAGACAGATAAAAGTGTGGACGGACTGACAAAGCCATCTCAATAGTTTTCTTTTACAGAAGACTAAAAATGGAAGTGGAAAGTAACACACAGCATCATCAGATATTCAGAATCACAAAGGACAGTGTTACGTAAGCGACACAATTCATATGTCATAGTTTCATTGTTTGTTAGTTTCATATCACTTAACCTGATTTCGTATTTTGAAGAGTAAAATTGCATGGAAACTAGAACAGGAGTGAGACTTGGCCGGATACGTGTCCAAGGCTTTAGAATACTGTTTTAGACCATGCAAGGAGTTATTTGGACTGTCTTGCTGTAATCCTCTGTGCATTTGTTTATTCTGTACCTCAGGCACTTACGCATCGTCAATAAGGGTACAAATGTTTAATGTCATCCTCCGGTACTTATCAATTTAATACACGACCTCTTGTTAGACTTATTAAATTCAAGTATGAACAAATTCATGTCTTAACTGTGTAGATTAACTTAGACTCATCATGATAAAAAGGGGACGAGGTTTTGCATGAATGTGATCAAAATTAGTTTCATGAAAGCTTCAAGCAACAGGTTCCTGCACAATTCCAACATGCAAAAAGAAGTCTATTGGGGTCAGACGTCTCTTGCTGGTTGAAGCAAAATCTTAGGTTAAATGTAACTGTGGATAAATTATTACTGTAATAATATGAATAAGGTCATTGACCAGGAGTGTCGTATGTTACAGAGCCTTACAGACACTAAACAATAGCGTTAAAACTTTTTATTTATATTTTAGTACCAATATTATTTAGGGGTAAACAAACATTTTGTTGACACGGAATTCTGAGACATAGTAATAAAACGGAAATTTGTTAGACTATTCATCGACAGAAACAGTTGCGATAAAACATAAACTTCATGATATGAGAGCAGTGTTCAGTTTATACTAGCGCGTCTCTTGTGACGAAAATCAACGGTGCATTTGCACTGAAATATTCCATAGTCGTGTAACATTAGGTACAACCATCAACTAGCATTACCTACAACAGGAATTTTTAGGTTCAGGTTGCCTCGGACTACGACAATGTCATGTTACATCCACAGGCGCCAAGGTGGAAGCCTGATCGTCTGGCTTGAAAAGTATTGTTAACTGCATTGCATCTCTGGTTGGTGGAAATATTGCAATATTGACAAACATCAGTAACTTGCGCTTGCGATTCTTGACAGTAATTGCACAGGCAACACATGAATTGCTTATTTGTAGCAAACCTCCGTAATGTCAAGGTCTTCGTGACAATTTCCCGCCTTTTTTTTTTTTTTTTTTTTTTTTGCGATCTGGGAGGAGGGAGGCGCCATGTATGTTCCAGTCTCACAATCAAATCAAGTTTCTAGAAGAACGATAACAATATATACTTATTATGACAATGAAATGGTACCGTTGAATAAAATCCTTTACATGCAATAACAATATACTCGTCAACTGCCTCGTGTTCGGTAGATATTATGACAAGAACAATTAAAGCTACAATATATAAATACACTAATAATAACTGAATTCAGACGCCAGTAATATCTAGATGATTGGTGTAATGTCTAGTCATTGTTTATTACAAGACCTGATTTGCTGTCATAAAGAGGAATGAATTAGAGACCATAACGAGCTGGAAATGTTGAGACGCTGTAGCGCGCTTCAGCCGGTCATCTATAATCTATATTATAATATTTTCTTAATGTCAGCCGTTGCTTTCTGGAAAAAAGAAAACTGCGGCCTTCCTTGTGTGTTCGTGCGTATGTTTTTTCTCTGGTGCGAAAAAGGCAACAAAAGTGGTATTATTTAATTTCCCTTGTCGCCTGAAGATTCCTCTAATTCCCTGCCTTTACCTTTACAAATAAGTTTGAACTGTCATCAGAAGCAACCTCCATAGACTTTGCTTAAAGCCGGCCTCACACTAGGCATTTTTTTTCTCGAGCAGCGAGCCGTTGCTGCCGATAATTAAAAACCGGGAGATTTTAGCTTCCCGGCCTAACGGGAAGCAGCCAGCACGAGCCGCAAGCCACAGCGTAGTGTAGACAAACAAGATGGCTGCTGCTGATGGGACACACTCTCAGACCTTTGGCTTCTCTTCTGAGCCACTCTTGATCCCACAAACGTTTTTTGTTACTCTTGCATTCACGTAAGTTTCCGAGAAATACACCACTGCAGCACATCTTGCAACGGTCCGACAATTTCTGGGCGCCATGATGATATCAGCTGATCAGTTTTGTTTACTATTTCCTACGAGCATTGGCTGGATGCTGGCCAAAACCGCGAGCAAGAAATGGCTAGTGTGATACCAGCTTTAGAAGTCTTCGCTATAGTACTACCATCGTCTTTGCAGTTATCAACACAGAAGTGTAAAGAGACCCACAAGCTTTATGAATTATCTTACCACGTTCCATTCAGGCTGATAATTAGCTCATTTGCTTGTTTCAATTTCATCGGTGAAGATTTTGCTCTTCTTAGATCGAAGGCTCAGGTATAGGCCTACAGTAACAGCCTCTGGCTTCGTCATTCCTGGTGACTGGGTAGCTTCATTCAGTTGCTCAGCTGGAGGTAACTTTCCAAAAAAAAAAAAAAAAATACTTTGCAAATTAATAAGCTGAGGTGCAAAATAAGACTTAAAGACTTGAATGACATTTTTTATTCGCGAAAAATCAAAAGTTCCATTCCGCGATTTTTATAATGTACAACATCCGTAGGTCCAGTGCTCTAAAGAATAAAGGACTGAGAAGTTCTACAGCCAGCCATGTTACTGTATGTTGGCGCTGCTGTTCAGCAAACCTGGTCGTTCTCGGCAGGAAAGAGGATCAGGGATCAATTAAAATGCAAGAAAAAATTGGCAAACATGATCATCCGTCGATGATCCATGTCATAACTTAATGTTGGGAAACAGAAACTTCTCTACCGGAAAGAGAAAAATCTTTGGCGGAGGCTCACAAGAATGAACAAGTAAAAAATGCACCGACGTTTCTTCGGCGCAATACTTTTATTGTACAGCGTATAATCAAGGCCACCAACAATAGATCTATCTCTCTTGGAGGTCTCGGTATAATGCTGTATGAGCCGCAGCCCATGAAGCTTTCAGCCCACGGCCTGGTGGTGGCCTTTTCTATAGCGTTGCCAAACGCATGATCATGGCTTACTTTAACCTTAAATAAAATAATAACTACTGAGGCTACAGGGTTGCAATTTGGTTTGTTTGATGATTGGAGGGTGGGATAATCAACATACCATCTAGCAGGACGGGAAAAGTGCGTATGGGCAGACAAAGCCATCTCAATTGGAGCGGCGATCTTCCTGCCGAGCGTGTTACCCATGGAAGGTATACATGTGGAGTTGCGATCTCTATACCAGTACACTGCATAGTTCAGTGGCCTTCCACCAGAGCGGCGCTGCAAAGCCTGGCGGCCATTTTTAAAGGTCTGGTAACCCGCAAATTGAACAGGGGATTAGTGCGATTTTGAATTTTTTATCGTTAATGTTTAATGATCAAATGTTTAGATAATTTTTAGTGTTTAGTGAATGTCTAGTTTAGGGTTTAGTAAATGTCTAAGTGTGTAACTATTCAGTGAATATTTACAGAGTGCTTAGGGTTTAGTAAATGTTTTGTGAATGTTATTGAATGTTTATTGTTTAAGTATCCAGTGAATGTTTAGTGAGCCTTTAAAGTTTTAGTGAATGTTTTTTTTAAATATTAGTGAATGTTTAGTGTGTAAGTATTCAGTGAATGTCTAGTCTCTAGTGAGTATTGAAGGTCTTGTGAATGTTTAGTGTAAGTATCCAGTGAATGTTTAGTGTGTAAGTATTCAGTGAGTAATTAGGGAGTGCTCAGGGTTAAGTGAATGTTTTGTGAATGTTAGTGTTTAGCAAATGTTTAGTGCATAAGCATTCAGTAAGTGTTTAGGGTTTAGTGAAAGTTTAGTAAGTATTCGGTGAAAGTTTAGTGAGTGTTTAGTGAATGTTGGTATTTAATTAATGTTTAGTGTGTAAGTGTTTATTGAGCGTTTAATGCGTGATGAGTATATGTTCATTCACTGGTTAGTGTTTGATGAGTGTTTAGAGGTTTAATGAGCATTTGGGGTTTAGTGAGTAGTGTTCAGTGAGTGTTTAGTGTGTGTTTAAAGTATAGTAAGTGCTTAGTGAATGTTTAGCGAGTGTTTAGCGTATAGTGAGTACTAAGTGCTTAGTGAATACTTAGTGTTTAATGAAATTTTAGGATTAAGTATGTGTTTAGTGAATGTTTATCGAGTGCTTGGGGTATATTGAGTATTTAGTGTTTTATGAATATTTAGTGCGTTTTTAGTGTATAATGAATGCCTAGTGAGTGTTGATTATTCAGTGAGTGTTTAGTGTTAATGAGTGTGCGTGTTTAGTGAGTGTATAGTAAGTGTGTGTTTAGTGAGTGTGTAGTAAGTGTGAGTGGTTAGTGAGCATAAGTACATTGTGAATGATAGTGTTTAGTGATTATACATTACTATTTAGTTATTGCTTAGTGACTGTATGCAAAGAAAGTCCTGTGATTTACAGGAACCGTTTATGCTAGACACTGCTTAGATCCAAGAGCAGATGCTTAGGTCTTGACCACAAAAGTTGAAGTGCTTAGGCCAGCCTGTTTTGGTATAGTAATTTTTCTCTGTGAAATTGGGTCCAATATCAATAATTATTATATAATAATAATGATACCAGCAACAACAATAATTATAACAATAGTAAAATAATATTAATAGTAATAATAATAGGATAATAATAATAGTATAGTACTATGAATTGGACCGAGGCCTGCCATATTGAAAGGTCTCGGTCCAGCTCATAGTACTATGCTTTACTATTATTATTATTATTACTATTATTATTATTATTGTTGTTGCTAATATGAAGACTTTACGGAGGTTTGTTGCAAGTAGTTTGATATAAAAGCTAAGTTTTGAAAATAGTGCAGACAGGAAATCGAACAGCCTTATCAAAAGACTTATCATTTCCTTTATGTATCCGCATATCACTAAGCGAGGCGTTGTCTTCGGTTACTCTTTGTTTTGAACGGAAATAAGTAAAAGAAAAAAAAAAAGCGCCGTAGCCATCGAGCTTTCTGTACTAGCGCATAATCAAGGCCACCTAAAACAGTGCCATATAAGCCGCGGCTCATGAAACTAACGTGGCCGATACCGATGCCAGACGCACGATAATGGCTAACTTTAGCCTTAAATAAAATAAAAACTACTGAGACTAGAGGGCTGTAATTTGATACGTTTGATGATTGGAGGGTGGATGTTCAACATTCCAATTTGCAGCACTCTAGCTTCGGTGGTTTTTAAGGTCGGAGGCCGGACAGAAAAAGTGCGAACAGAAAACAGTGCGGACGGACAGCAAAAGCCGGCACAATCGTTTTCTTTTCAGAAAACTAAAATTCTGGTTAAAAAGACAAGCACAAAAGAGTGTGTTTTTAATTTACATATCCTAGGCTTTCTCTGCTGCCTCAATTACCAAATTATACTCCACTGAACTTAAACACAGTACTTTAGTAGTTAATAGCTGCCTGGTACTAGCCACAGTTTCTAAATACGAAAATAAAATCTTGCGAATAATATGGAATTCATCTAGGCTGATTAACGGTTGTTATATAATTTAGGGCTGTGTGACCCAAGTTTTGTGAATGTTAAGGAAATTAGGTCATGTTAAATTCTTGAAGGTTCACGGGAGAACTGGTTCGTCGCAGTTCTTGCCTTTTTAGTAAGTAATGGTGTTTGAACACCTCCTGTAACATAATGTAGTCGTTTATCAGACTCGTGAAATTAATCGCCTTGCACTCTACGTACATCGTATAATATCAAATAACTATTAGACTACTGGTTATTAGTGTCATTAGGGTCCATTGTATTTGGATAGCCTAACTTTAGTAGTCACAGACTGTCCATTATCGACAGCTAAAGGATGATTTGATAGTTTGACTGACGTCTTACTTTTCTATGAAACCACCTCTTCTTAGGACTAGCTTTTGCTTGAATCAGATGACGTATTATTTATATTAAAATGGAAGAGCTTGATAAATGTAACCAGGCGTATGCTTGCTCATTCTGATGAAGAATTCATCTGTAGACTTACACGCTCAGGTGTTCAGTGATGAATAAGTTCGGTTTTCTAATGTGGCCTGCATTACTGACCATATTTTCAAGTATGAAAAAACTGTGCAGAGAAAAAGTATCATCTGCCCCTCCTTTTGAAATGCAGGAAGAAAGGATTAAATAAATTAGCTACGTTTAATACTGAAAAGTCTGAAGAAGCTTTGTTCGAATTAGGTAAAGTATTCAATGTCATACATGACAATCAGAAAAACGAATTGGAATTTCCAAATAAATAAAGATCAAATTTGTGCACATAACATAGAGCGATGAGGAGAATGTGTTTAAGAGACCCTGGAACTCGAAGCTCTCTCTCTCTTGGCATTTCTAATTACCCTCATCAAGTCTCTTGAGTCCTTACTATTGATCAACACCTCTCGCGCCGAGCGAGACGGAATTTATCTTTTGTTTTGTTTTTATCTTAAAGCCGCATTAGGTTACTCTAAAGAGCAAAAAGCTTTCGATATTTGAGAAAAAAATGGGGTCATTGATAAACTAGCTCCCGAATTCTCATCAGCAGTAAGCCAGAAATGTTAAGAGCCATGAACTATCCGAAACTAAACAAGTAAACAACTTTCGGATCGAATCGGTAAAGGCTTAATTTGGTCGTGTCTCTCTCTCAGTCTCTCTAGGCTCCTTCTCGAACACCTGCCAGTTAAATGATACACACGTGCGCTTCTGCATGCGCGCGCACACGCATAGATACTTACACACACACACACACAAACGCATGCTCATATCGGAGTACAGATATAGACTAATCGGTTTCACTGATGTCAGGAAAACTTTATTACACCAGTTCGTTTAGTTGTCTCTTTTAGACTCGAGTCAAAGTATTTTCTTTCTTGCTGTTAATCTATCGACGATTTCTCTCATATTCTAGATATTAGGGCGATTTCCTTCTAAAACTTATGCTTGATTGTCAACCTACATGTACTTTTCCTTCCTCCAAAGATGTCTTATTAAACATCCTTTTCACCAACATATCTTCCATTCCTTCCACACGACCGTAGCAATTCAACACACTCGGTTTCATCTTTTCGTCTGTTCTCATCTTTCAGCCAAATTATGCACATGCATTTTTGTCCATTCAATTATTCGCACGACACAAATTATGAGGGTTCTTAGTTGTCACAGCTTTTATCTTTATTCTTTCATTTCCTCACATGAATGAGGCGTGACTGCCAATCATAATTTGGATTTAACAGTACCGTCATATAGCCCACGCGCTTTCTAGACCGCGATAAAGCTCATGCCTTTTCTGGATCGTGATATAGCCCACACCCGTGGTATAACCCACGCATAGCCCTCTCTTTCTAGATCGTGATAAAGCCCATTCTTTCTAGGGCGTGATAAAGCCCACGGTCTTTCTAGACCATAGTACTAAACTCTAAGGTCTAGACCAAAATACAGCCCAAGGTCCTGATTGTTTTCTATCCCAAATCTCTCTTTCCCAGACGTAGCTCAGTAACCATCATATAGCTCCCACCTTTGTTGTCTTACCCGTTCTATGACTCACCACTTTATTCATATTGTGCCGTCATCTGCTTTCCTTGCTAACATTTATCAACGCCATTTCAATTCTTGATGATATTTATTTTTATTTTTCTACTGTTGCATGCTCCCTCACACTCCCTCCCCAGATTTTATTCTTTTTTACTTTTAATATCGTTGTTCATGTTGTAACGTTCTTAAAGGACGTCAGACATTTCTTAAGGCATTCACATTTGTAATGATGCTTAAGTGGAACAGGTGTTGGATGCTGATGGCATAAGTCTATTTTCCACATGCAAGCACAGAGCGCCCCAGCATAGAAGCTAGACTATGCGACTAGCCAAATGTATCTGTAGGGATTCTCTACAAGTTCGCGAACATTCTGAAAGGTTAAAGCAACTTGCTGCCCAGCGTTTGCATAGTTCTTGATAACCAAATTTTAGACTCCGTTGATTAATTATGTGTTTCCAAGTTTAGCCCGCAAGCATTCATTGATGACTTTTTTTAGAAGCAGTCGAAAAATTGCTACAATTTTTAGCTGGTGCTTATCTATAAACACATTTACTTCCCTGCTGTTATCCACTGAATTCATAAATGAGGAACTTTCCTTGTTGTCTGTACCTTTACAAAACGCCATTTATTGAGTTTTGCACCAAAAAGAGCATCGAGAGTTTTAGTATTTATTTCAAGGCAAATTTAGGAACGGTCTAGTGATTGCCGCTAGTCTCAAAGGAAGAGTCTCTTTCTCAATTTATGAGTTATATCCTCCTTGACGGGATCTTAACCCTTTCAAGGTATTTCGAGTCCGTAGGAAGTAATACATTGGTGTCCTAGACCAATTGCCCTTCCTCAGATAGCAGGTCCACAGCTCGGTACTACTGTAGTGGCGGTAGATTATTATTATTATTATTATTATTATTATTATTATTATATTAATCCAAGATAATGTACGTAAATGCAAATATTATAGGGTTCGGGTCACCTGGACTAAAACGGAAGCCACGAACCTAGCAACAGGAGGTTGCAAGTTGGTCGGAGAGGCCGACAGACTCCGCCCACTTTGGTCGGAGAACACCATAGACATACAGTGAGGTTTATTTCCGGTTCAGACGACCTGATCAGGCAATCGCAGTCTGTGAGACCCTTAAGGCTTATATGCGTACAATATGGTGCTCTGCATGTAATTCCTTCAACTCTGGCGATCCTTAATATTGGAGTTCACTATTCTTAGACTACTGGTATCACCGAAAAAAGAAAATAATAATAAATGGGTACGGAATGCTCTTCATATAGCAGAATTGTTTTGTGAATAAATGTAATATATCAGTGCCTATAGTTCACGTACATACAGTGTATGTAAACGCACTCATGATGTATGCAATACATCACGACACAGGAGGGATCGGGTGCGGTTGAATACTTAATTCACACGCAGGTGTGGCGAGATAAGCCAGGGCGTGTGTTTACTTAATGAAACAGATTTGGCTCATTCCACATTTGGTTCTAATACTCGACATCTGCTACGGTCAGATAAACTGCAGTATCTTGTGATGACGGAAACTGACGTAAAGTGGAAACTGCTGTACAAATGATATATATATATATATATATATATATATATATATATATATATATATATATATATATAGGATACTAGTCGCTGGCGTTCGATAGAGTTCTCTCTCTCTCTCTCTGCTGCGCTGTCTTATTAGCTATAAACATTCTCAAACCCGGAAACGATACATCAAGGTATTTCGCCCTGCCCTAAATTTTTCAGCCACGGAGATGAACGAAGGCATTCTAGCGTTTAAATAACTCGGAAAGCACCTCGACGTTAGGGGGAAGTAGGAGGCTAATCAAAGTAGTAGTACTACTTAATGATCACGAAGAAAAATCGGTCTTCAAGATTGTATCTTCAACTTTTAAAGTTTATGTGATCTGGTTTCATATGAGCTCTTGTTTTGTTATGTGTTAAAATGTTAATAACTTATTCACATTTACATCGTATAGCCATGACTAGTCGTGGAATTAGACTCAACTCGAGTATGGCTGCCGCACCCCAGAGTGTATATTTTCTGTCTCAGTTGCGTAATTAGCATTAGTTTACTTGGCAAAAATTTTAGTCCCAAGATATATACCAAAAGCAGCATGAAAGCGTGTTCGTAAGACTTTACATTAATGCATATCCAACAACCAAAAAAAGACGCGACCATACGCGACGGGATTTAGCCACATAATGAAAGGCTTCGACATCTAGGACTCGTCTCCGATCGCCAGACAGATTGATTGGCCGATATAACCGCCCCTTTTGAAACGCGAGGTAATCCAATTGAATTGGAAGAGGCAAGAAATGTTATCAGTTCGCATCCTGTGAGGATAACACGACCAGTAGGTACAACCGTGAATGCAGAGAAGGAATCGACCATGAAGTAAGATTTTATGTGAGGTCCACGAAATCTCTCTCTCTCATATTTCTTTTTTTTTTTTTTTAATTAAAATGAACATCATATTTATCATTTTAAAATCCTCCTTCGCCTTGAACAGCTGAAAAATCAAGAACAGGTTACTAAACTTTGGCAAAAGCGGACCACGTTAGAATTCGATTCCATATCAACCCAACAGGTGCAAGCTGTCAAATTAGGCTTAACACGAATGGTTCCGATCACAGCTGTGCTGTTTCTTCCTAGTAGCCTTGGACTAAACAGTGCACGCCAAGAGCTTTAACAGAAATGTAATTTAACATACGAATAGATACTACATTATTCCAAGAACAAATTTGGGTTTTATGACCACTTCCAAGGAGTGGTAGGTACAGATGAACAGCCGAACAAGTTTACATTTATGTGTATTCAAGGTATTCACGTTTGTAACATAGACTAATGATTAAAAATGCTTTTTCTGTAACATTGTTGTCATTCGTCTTTTCGCGATACACACAGGAAATCGAAAGTTCCCTTTTCATGTGCATTTCTCCGAATACGAGTAAATACAGGAATGCGCGCCAAATTTGATAGTTTAAGAGAGAAACAGACACTACAAATAGGCTGATGATAAGGAGATCGCAGTAATATGCACTTCTGAGGCCGAGCATGCAAATTATCTTTCTCTCGCTAGCCAAACAATTACTGCAAAACTGTTCAAATGAGTAAATCCTAATGAAGTAATATTTAAAGGGCCGAAAAAATTGTTATATGCTAAAAACGAATCTGAAATTCGATGACAGCAAGTTCTGTCAAATCGAGACTAACATGCATATGAATATACATTTTTTAATCAACATTAGATAGTTTAAGATGATCCCAGGATAAAATAATTTGTTTGGCAATTGTGATATTCCTTTTTCACTTTAACTGGGGCTTTCTTTGGCACAGATTGCGCATTTTTAAAGCTTTCCTTCGAATGTTAACATGAAGAAAACGGTGGGCGCTTTGGCTACAAACGAATTCCCTGAAAAAAGCACTATATTTTACCGAAGGCCGAACCGAAGCTCACTATCCCTTGAAGTGTCACCAAGACAAGGACAGTGCGTTGTAACCATTCCGGTAATTAGCGGTGCGTCTCAGGTGTGTGGCGGGGACGCTTTATAGTGCAAGGAATACGTTTTTATTTGCAGTAAGTACGTGCTTTTACGAAGTCGAATTGGGATTGTTTTTATTTTAGGCAGATAGTATACTGGAAGTTATTTCAAATACATAGAATTGGATATATTTGTGTTTCTTGCAAATGTCTGGAATAGGTTTGATAATAATGCTGCCATTCTCGCTAGGAAGTCTTAAGCGTGTTAGTGGGTAGGCCTTGGATGAAAAAGGAATTGAGAATAGAAGACCTATGGAAATAAACCTACATCAGCCCTCGGAGGGTGGGAGGTTTTACCCTTAAGGCTTTCCCTGTCTGCAGAGGCAAAGATAGTCAAGTTACACATATTCGCCAATAAGATAGCAGTATATCTATCCATATACGTTTAAGTCTGAGTGAATGTTTGCAAAATAGTCTCATACCAGCAAAAAATGTGATAAAATGGAAATTTCTATTCACAGTATAATTCCCTGTAATACGAGCCTCATTCTGTGATCACGAAAGCGATAACTACCGTATTGTTGTTACAAAAGCCACTTTTATGGGCAGAGCTTGGAGAACAATACAGTGAGTTAACGGATTCCCACCTTTGTTTATGTGAAATTCCTTCTTTAATTTGAACGCTGTCGTAAAGTCAGAGAGAGAGAGAGAGAGAGAGAGAGAGAGAGAGAGAGAGAGAGAGAGAGAGAGAGAGAGAGAGAGAGAGAGAGAGACAATGTTTATAGTTAGTCAGATCGTCCCCGCTTTCACTACACGATTCAAGGAACAAGTGAGTGCAGCTTGTCTAGTCGTCAGCCCATTTAAGCATAAAATGTTTGCACTCGTTAACTACTTGGGCTACTGGTAATTGTATATCGACATATTTATCCATGCACAGATGACTGTAAGTGTGCTTTCTTGCATGGCAAAGAAGTTAGTGTTACAAATTCTACTACAGTGATGTGATTTAGCTTTTTACTCCCAGCTGATGAAGTTAGTATGTTGTACCATGTTGTCGTCGGCGCTATCAAATCGTTTTTGTCTCCTTATTACAGATTCGGTTGCCATGTTTGGCCCCTTAACCCAATCTATTGCTGATTATATATATATATATATATATATAATATATATATTATATGTATGTATGTGTGTATGTATGTGTGTGTGTGTGCGTGTGTGTGAGCGTTTTATTTGTTCTCGCGTTTCATTTTCTTTCTCCCACAAGAAAATTGTATTCTGTGGGTTGACTGTTAACAACTTATTGACACAAAGAATCGTTCCATATAAATAATATATACGTATATATATATATATATATATATATAATAGATATATATATATATTATATATAATCTAACTCTGAAAATGTGAGTTAATATGTGCTTAACGTTTTAAATTAAATAGGCTATATGCTATTTCACCTATACGATTATACGTAAATGTGTATGTATACTTCAGGACCCAGCCGGAGTATGAATTGCAAGGATACGGCGTACAGGAAATGCTCACGCGCTGGTGCGTATGCTAACGAGCGTGTTTTGTGGTTGCCAATTTTATTTTTCTCCCCGTATCGTATTACCTTATTTTATTTCATTATCGTTACGCCCACACTGCATGCAACCGAGCGCAAGACAACGTTCGTATATGATGTGGCTTTCTAGTCTCGACGCACTTCATAATTTTTCATTCACGGCTTGTTCTTGATTGCTGAAGGTCACAGGATTATCTGCGTTGAAATTTGAATGTTTACTTCAACGTACAAATTTTCTCCTTTTGTTAAGAAGTTGAATGTTTTATTAGCGGACATTATTCTTTATCTCTCTCTTTGTACTTGTACGAGAGAGAGAGAGAGAGAGAGAGAGAGAGAGAGAGAGAGAGAGAGAGAGAGAGAGAGAGAGAGCGGGGAAGGGGATTGGTGTTGCTAAGTGCATTAACATTTCAGCGGTGTGACTAATGTTCAACTACAGGCATTTGTTAAATAAGCTGGCCATTTGTCAGCTTGGCTCTAGTTTCAGGTGTCCTGTTCTATGGGTTACGCAGTAGTACTATTTTGAGGACACTTTTAGAGAGCAAATGTCAGGTTAGACTTAAAGAATATTGTATTAAATCAGATTAACATAGAAAATGCCGAGCCAGGAAAACACATGAGTAAGTCACGGTATTAAGGTGCTCCCGGAAACTCTGACGAGTCTTCCTGTGCAGCCATTGGAGGGGAATTGTGCTCCTGTAAGTAGAGACGACCTTGACCTGTCACGCCCATTGTCATTTCCGATTTTTACGGCGAGTAACTTTTATCGTAATTTATGAGCTCATGTGACGGAACAGTGGTATACATTGTGCACGGCATTCCGTTGTGTTTTGTTAGACTCTCATTACTATATCAGAAGCATCTACTAGATGTAGACTTAGGTCTAGGCCACATTGCCGAGAATACAGGTCTTTTAGATTACTATGAAACTAGGCAGTTTAATCAGGCTCTGGATTAATGCGCAAGATCTGTCACATTAAATAATATATAATTCTGCAGAGCAGGGCACGTAGTACATTGTTCAGTCCAGCAGGCCTGCCACAATAATTATTCGATTCATAAGGCATATCATTAATAAGACTACTAGAGGATGTGACAAGTCATGATGTTCACAGATTAAGAAAGACTCAAGTTTTCGTAATTGTTATGTTCCGTTATCTTGCTAAAGGAATTTCTTTGTCAAAAAATCAATTTTTTGTACGTTTACCGTATTACACTGTCACCGTTAGGGCAGTAAATGTAGTGTGCCTTCCCTTCATGCAGACACACCGGAGTTTCTGTTTGCGTTCTAGTTTATTTTTTAACGATACCTTGATATTTTTTCTTAACCGTACTTCTTTGTGAAATGGGGTGATATGGCTCATAATAATAGTGTTTTGGTAACCGAGGTTTTGCTGTGATATAACAGTTGTATGGGAAGATCATACTTCGTTGCGCGTGTGATTGGTGTTGCTAAATGAACAGTGCTGCAGCTTAGGCTTACGTGATGAAACCGGGCGTATTACGAAAGCGCGGATTCAGAATGGAAACCATGTTCAAAAAGGTCGACAGAACATGCTCTCAAAAGAGCGGCGTTTGTTTCCTCTTCACCTGATTTAATTGGTAACACATTCTTTCAACACAGGCTGGAGTATGTGGCACAACAAGGAGGCCATACATGAAGTCAGACATAAATTAAACTTGGACTGACCATTTCCATCTGATATATTCCTTAAGTTATGCCAAGTTTCAGGTACTTCCTGGGAAAGCATGGGATGCTCTATCTCCTTTGCTCCTGTAAGTCATCAAGCTAATGCTCAGACACTACAGAAGCAAAGTTCAGGGCAAGTTTAATGATGGACTTCATCTGTCTTTCAGGACTTGTTGCTTCCTTTGGCTCCAAGTTGTGCAACCTAGCACTGACACTGTCTTCTAAACAAAACCTCTAGCATATCTGACAAGAAGGTTGTGAGAATACTATAACCAGCTTTCTGACCGAAACCTGCTTTCATTTTCCCCTAGATTTTCTGTTTCAGGATTTTCTGTACATAATTTAAAAGATTTTAAGATTTTCACATTTTTATTTCAAGGTTTGAGTTAATTTTTCAAGATCTTGAAAGATTTTTCAAGCGCTGGTAGTGAACAGGGGGCAACAGACGGTAAAGTCTGTCTAACGTTTGGAGGAATCCCATTATTCCTCAAAGGTCTAACGCGCTATGATACAAATTTCAGTCGCTCTTTTGATGTAAATAAAAACGCGATCATAACGTTGGGATCCGCTCTTTTGTAAAACGACGACGAAGACAGCGCCCGTTGGTTATGATTCAGCTGGCGTTATGCCAGCTTTGGGTCTTGCTCATAGAGCAGCCCGTAAAAACCAACGTCTGTTGGAAATAATGTAACATTTACTGTTACGGTCTCTCTCACATGCACCATATATATATATATATATATATATATATATATATTATATATATATATATATATATATATATTATTTACATAATGTGTGCAGACACATTTACAGATTACCACATCAAAATAAAACCTTTTTAAAGTAGAGCAAGAGAGTAGGTGGAGTAGTATAACGTTATGCTGGCGGTTGGGTGTCAGGGTGGGGGGATAGATAGTGTTGACAGAGATTGGAGTATCTTTTCCATTGGCAGTGCACTTGAACTGTAACGTCTGGTGAAGTCTGAGCAACATTCCGTCAGGTAGTGTTATTTTTACATATCGTCTGCTGAAATCAACTGTCATGTCAAAAACAAACAAACCATAGTCGCAAGTTTGAGAGTTGAGGTTATGACGTGTGACCCGTGAGAGCTTGGTCGACGGGGTTCAGTTGCTCGCACGGCCTTCTAAGCACTTTATCTTAGACCAAAGGAGGAAAAACTATATGCACTTCAGGGAATGCGAGTCATCGTTTTTCTCAAATATCTTTCAAACCAATTATTTAATCGAGATTATACTTTGACAAAGTGTACAAGACACCTCCGCTAATTTTTGGTAATATAATGCATTGTCAAACGGTGTTTAAGGCGTTTACTCATGTCTTAAGGCGTTGCCAAGCAACGCCAATCCATGCTTTCGAACGTCCTTTAACCCCCATCCCGTCCCTCACTCCCCATCCTTCCCTGAACCCACATTCCTGGCCTGCCTCTCCTCAGTCCTCATCCCTTTCCTATTATATTATATATTGAGAAATATGGGGAGTTATAAATATGTCGGTTTTTGTAGATTCTGTGTTAATTATTGTTATTGTATTTTCTTAAGTTATATAAATGGGAATAGGCCAAGGAGCGTATGACCTTCACCCTATTTACCTCAAGGCCAGGAAGACACAAGGTCTACCCAATGGGTGGAGTCTCCTCCCACGTGGTAACTACGTAGGCGATGACGTATCCCGTTGCCCTGGGTGGGAACCCCTTAGTTCCATAGCTCACCTTGATCACGGGGTAATTATAAAGTAAACATTTTCGTTTTCTTTAAGATGCACTTGTGAACTACGGTAGATTTGAGAATTCATAAAAAATTATCGATTACATAGCACTACATAATGACATATGTATATTGCGTTGATGGCTATAAATATCGGGAAATTAAGAAGGAAAAGGGCGTCATTTTCCATTTTCAACAAACGAAGAACTGCGAAATGCGCGGGCAAGGTTTTGTAAAAGTAAACAATCAAAAGATGTGGCTTTTATACATCTTAGTTTTGTAGCACTAGTAAGCAACTATCCCAATTCTAATGAATAAAAGTAAAATCCTATTTTGGAACCTATCTAAAAAATAAGTATGTATATGAAAATAGTGCGTCACTTTAAATTGATAAGTAATGTGATTCAAGATGCATGGAACTCCTCCTTCGCTAAATTCAGCAAGGTGCAATTGAATTACATCCTTATTACTGGCCTTAGATTAGTGGAAACGAAATTGTAGTGTGATATGAATACAGAAACACACACACAACGATATTATGACAGTGATAGTAGTGTCCCCCAAATGATATTTTTTTCTTTACCTTATGACGAAATAAGGAGGTAGACAAGGGGAATTTTTTTTTTTTTTTTGGGGGGGGGGGGTGGTGAAGTGAGCTAATCTTTCTCTTGGCCTTGATTCACCCTTATGGGGGGGGGGGGGAGAGTAGAGCCGTCAGTGCACCTCATTCGGTGCAATGTAGGCATTACTTTAGGTTCTTTGCAGCGTCCCTTCGACGCTTAGCTGCAACTACTTTCATTCGTTTTACTGTACTTCCGTTCATATTTTTCTTCCGTCTTACTGTTCACCCTCTCCTAATAATTGTTTCATCGTGCAACTGCGAGGTTTTCCTCCAGTTCCTTGTTGGACGAGCGGTTTTCGCGCTCGGCTACCAATCCTATGGTCCGAGGTTCGATTCTCGTCTCGGCCAACGCGGAATCAGGAATTTATTTCTGGTGACAAATTAATTTCTCGATATAATGTGGTTCGGATTCCACAATAACCTGTAGGTCCCGTTGCTAGGTGACCAATTGGTTCCTAGCCACGTAAAAATATCTAATCCTTCGGGCCAGCCCTAGGAGAGCTGTTAATTACCTCAGTGGTCTGGTAAAACTAAGATATACTTAACTTTTTTCCTCCTGTTACACCTTTCAAACCTTTTACTGTAAATTTTCCTCCTGTTACACCTTTCTAACCTTTTACTGTCAATTTTCCTCCTGTAACACTTTTCAAACCTTTTACTGTCAATTTCCATTTCAGCGCTGAATGGCCTTAGTTGCCCCAGTGCTTGGCATAATGCCAAAAATCTAAATAATTCAAATCGAATAATGGTCTTGGCCTGCCACCTCGGTGGCCGCGAGTTCGATTCTCGGCATTCCACTGAGGGGTTAGAGATGTGTATTTCTGGTGATGGAAGTTCACTCTCGACGTGGTTCGAAGTATCGTAAAGCCGTTGGTCCCGTTGCTGAATAACCACTAGTTCCATGCAACGTAAAAACACTATACAAACAAACAAACAAACAAAACTACGAGCAGTTATGATAAGGTAACCAAAATTAAATCACGGTTTAATCTACAACCCACTATACAATTAACGCTACTATTAACAGAAAACATTGGGGGAAAATTAACCATTATTATGGTCGTTACGTCAAACCTCTCTATCCTTTTCATTAAGTAATCTCCAATTATCTGCTGGTATTGAAAAGTATCATGGAAGACGGTATTTATTGCATACTGTAAATTACAAAGAGGTATTGTGGGGACAGACGAGAAAAACAGCGAGAGAGAGAGAGAGAGAGAGAGAGAGAGAGAGAGAGAGAGAGAGAGAGAGAGAGAGAGAGAGAGAGAGAGAGAGAGAGAAGGGAAGGGAAGGGAAGGGAAGGGAACGGGGATAGCGGACATTCGATTCCGTAAATGAGTCCTCCTGACTCATGCGACTTTGCCTTTAAAAGTCAAGAGCAAACGCCTTAACTAACACCATTTGACAATGTGTAATTAGTTTGAAAAAATATTTGAGAAAAACGATGACTGGCGGTCCCTGAAATGCAGGCAAGTAACTAATGTGCGATAAAATCTACTCTCAGAATATGGAATTTTCCTGTCAGCTAGAAACACAACCATTGTTTAACGTTACTTTTGGCGCCATTTCAGAAATGGCCATTTGAAACAGTTGTTTCGGTCGCTTAATAATACTGCCGTTCATTTTCAGCTATTTGAACAAATGGAATGTCTGTGGGTGAGTGCGTTAAGAGCAAGCAGCTTTCCAGTTAAATATTTTCGTGTAACAGATAGATTTCTAGACAGAGATAGGTAATGCAGTGATAATGGTGCAAATTCAACACCTGGTAATTTTGGTTCCGTC
>NC_061093.1:21623497-21628497 GCF_015104395.2 Macrobrachium nipponense | reverse complement strand
GAAGCTTACGGGTTGGCGTGATTCTTGACGTGTCTAATGCGCACGAGATTCCGAATTAGGTGATGATGCTGCAATGAAAAATGACCCATTTTTTTGTTGTTTTTTTTGCTGTCATTACTTTTACTGTGTTGATATATAAAATAATAATTTCACTACCTTCGATAACGTCCCAAATTCCACGCTAGATAATCATAAAAATCTCTAGGATTGCGCGACAGCGCAAATTGCAAAGGAATGACGCTAGATTAAATCTAAAAACTCTAGTGAAGGTGCAAGTTTTACTATTCCAATCAATGGAAATACCGGATTTTCACAGCTGTCGAGTAATCAGCACGAGATAAGCCAGAATTACATTTCCTGTGCTGCTGCCTTATGTCGCACTGCAGACCTCCTTGCACTGAATGGGCGTATTAAATTCGCGCGCATTTAGGGATTAAGAAGTGTTAAGGTTGCGCGCCTCTTTTCCCCTTTATTCTTTCAGTCATTTCTTATCAGACTTTCCTACTGCATATGGTTATGATAAGATAACGAACACTATGACAGTTCACAGCATTGACATGAAAAAACCTTGCAAAGTAAATAATAAAGTTAAATAGAATGAAGCTACCTTAACAACCATTGGAATTCATTCACTTCTAGAGGTTAAGTTCTGTGGAAAAAATAGGACTAACGTTCTCTTCGGAATGTGTTTGACAACGGCGATTACTGGAATACCCTGAAAAATGCATGCGCGCAATAGTAATGGAAAGATGCTCGCAATGGTGATGGTTTTAGACTTCAAATATAGGGTCAATGGTCGCTAATGTAACCCACCGCACTGAATACACTCGTCTGGGCAGTCTACCATCTTGCCAGGAACTATTTTAATTCAATGATCATGCCTAATTACAAATATTGGTAGATGAACCACCAACTCAAAACTAAACGCGCGGTAAACAAGTGAGTATTTGGTCTTGTTTCTGTCTCTGAGCTTAGTTTCTGTTTTGTGTGTGTGTGTGTGTGTGTAGTAGTAGTGGCATTATTATTATTAGACCCAAAAATGCCATAAAACTTTTAAACCATTTAAATTCAAAACAATCCAATATTAAGATGACGGAAGGATCACTTGATAAACGAAAACTGACTGCAACGTGGAAATGGAAATATATAGAAACCCCACTTTCTCTGGGCTTGGTCTAAATTTCCCAAGTGAATGTAGTGTATATCAAACAATATCAGCGCACTACTTTTCAGAGCCTAAAGGTTGTCCTCGAATTACTTCCACTTTCACAGGGAATTAACGTTTTTAAAGACATTCTTAAACAAGTCACCCAGAGGATTAACGAACCTTCTCTATAACATAATAATCCCGTAAGCGTAGGTGGGTTACTACATGGGCGCCTGCATATAGGGGCAAGAGGGGACACCCCCCCACTTGTGATTCTGGAAAAAATTTGCATATTTATTACATCAAACTACATCACATAGTTTTGCTTCCATTTCACCTTATATTCTTTCAGTTTAAGTAAATTAAAGGTATCATTATATATTGTATAATATTTATATACAGTATATAACTGCGTTGCTCTTTCAAGAAATATTTTGAATTCAGCTAAACAGTATATGGAACTATTGAAAAAAAAGTCAATGGAACGGTGTATTTTTTTTTTATCGCTTCTTGCTTCACTTAAATTATTGGCATCGTAGTTCCACTGCATATTATATATATATATATATATATGTAGACTATATATGTAAAATTTGGCCCCTCTTGGAAAATATGCTGCGGGCGCCCATGGGTTACTGGCGCCAGTGCACCACACGCAGTGCACCACATGCGGTGCACTGGAGGCATTTAGGGTTCTTTGCACCATGCCTAGCTTCAACCCCTTTAATTCGTTCCCTTTCTTCCATCTTACTCTCCACCCTCTCCTAACAATTGATTTATAGTGCAACTGCTTTGAGGTTTTCCTCTTGTTCTACCTTTCAAACTCTCTTACTGTCCTACCTTTCAAACTCTCTTACTGTCAATTTCCGTTTCAGCACTGAATGGTGCTAGTACTAAACTTAGTGGAAGCTCATTAGGACGTCTTGTTTAGTACTAGCCCTTCGGGGATAAAAGTATTTAATACACATTTCTGTGTTGTGTAGTCGACAAATTATATTGATAGACGATGTCCTCGCACGGCCATCTACTTTGCATTTACCCAGGACCTCATTTACCATACGGTGCTAAATACCAGGATTATACTAGCAATTCGGAGTAGGTGACGCGTAGGTGATAAGCCAAAGTAGCACCGAACTGGAGTTTATTTCATAGAAGTTGCAGATAGTATAGGGAAATACAGAAAGAAGGGATCACTTATTAAAAATAAATTGAGTTGATAAATAATTAAAAATGGAAGTAAATTATTATTAATTATTAACAATATGGGACAAGTTTATTTTTTTTATTGCATGCCATTTTGCTGTTGGAATGTCTGCGGTCTCCTTGGTTCTGTAGGCATATTATTTATTATTTTCCGTTACGTTGCTTGTGGATGTTGATCACATATAAGTTTGTAATATTTTCATTGTCATTTGAATATCAGGAGATAGGGTTTAGCGAAGATAAGTATATATATAAAGGTGAGGTGCTTTTGCTATACTTTGTTTGATAGCCACAGGAGGAACAAAGGTGTATGGGTACTTTAAATTTGTTAACATTATTTTCAACTAACAGAAATCTAAGGAAGTTTCAAATAAGTCATGATCACTGATTTGTATCTTGACGGCTTGTCCAAAGCGCGCGCAGTTCTTCCACTATCAGATTAGCAGTTTATTCATCCGATGTATTTTGATCACACTACAAATTCCACATTCACTTTGATATTCCATATCATAGCATCAACTAAACGAAAAGTTGTTAAAGTTTCTTTTTGAAAGACTTCAAATCCCCAATCTGCCACAGCTCAGGAGGATGCTTTTGTATATGAGCTATTACATATTTGAAGGCTCTGGAGCCACAGACATTATTCGTACTTTATTCCTCATAATTTCTACATAGCATTTTTTTAACTCATCAAAAGATGATAACGAGATTATTTGATCTTCATTAGATGTGAAATGTTGGTTAGAACAGCGGTGTTAATGCCAAGGTTTACATTTTACAGACCGGCCTCATGAACTCTTTCGTTTTACTTCAAACTGTACTATAAAAAACGTATCAAATGTACACAATAGAAAATGGCATATTTTAAAGCTATTACAACCTTCACATATATATCTACACCTATACCGTCCATGTCATTTTACTTAGTATTGAGCCTTACTTCCGGTAGATCTAGGGTACTATTCCGCGGCAGCCTAGACTATGGTAGTTGCGGTTTTTCTATGCAGTTTTACCTCCTGAACAAGAATTTTAAGTAATATTTATTCGGACGACTGTAATTAACCCCCAGGGGCCAGTACTACTAAACACTGCGAAATAGGCTACATTGGACGCCCCAATCCCTAGCGGATGTTGTATCCGTGGTTACGTTCCTTGCAGTCCGTGCGGAACTATTCTGTAGAAATACCTTTTTTTTTTTTTTTCGTTCGACCGTCAATTACGCCTTAAGGGCTAATGCAAAACAAGGCGAAATACATTCGACCCCCAATCCCCAGTGGCTTTCGTATTCGCGGGACCGTTCCTTGCAGTCCGTGCGGAGTTGTTACTTAGAAATACCGTTTTAAATAACGTATTATTACCAAAAAAATAAAAAAAACCGGTAAATTTTTAAGAAGCAACCAAAATGCTATGAAAAAAGTCAATTTCCAAGGAAAAACCCCTGCGCGGAGCTATCACTTAGTCCTACCTTTAAAACTACCAGGAACCATTTTCTGTTACATGAAATTTAATAGAAAGAGAACTTTGACAAGGGTGACCGAAAGATTTTATTTTATATATATATATATATATATATATATATATATATATATATATATATATATATAGTATATATATATATATATATATATATATATATATATATATATATATATATATATATATATAGTATATATATATATATATATATATATATATATATATATATATATATATATATATATAGTAGGTATATATATATATATAGTATATATATATATATAGTAGGTATATATATATATAGTATATATAGTATATATATATATATGTGTGTGTGTGTGTGTGTGTGTGTGTGTGTGTAAATGAATCTATATATATATATATATATATATATATATATATATATATATATATATCTATATGTATATATATATATATATTATTCGTACGTTTGGAGTAAGGAATGAAAGGGGTTAACCAAGCGCTTTCGTGTATTTCTCACACCACCACCTCAGGAGAAATACAATTATACACGAATTCGCAACATTTTTTTTTTTTATATATTATTGTTGACCCCTTAGAAAATTAGAAAACTATCACAATTATTGAAGCAGTACTGGGAGATAGTACAATAAAGAACTTATTGGAGATTGATGCGTCAATCCAAATCGAGCGAGACTCTGCTACCTGCGGCCAATGCTCTGATGAAGTTGCTGAAGGAACTTGCCGTGAAATATGCAAGACATGGTTTCACTGCGAGTGTTCGGGAATTGAGAGTAAATACTTAGGCATACTTTCGAGTGACAACATACTGTACCTACATCTGTAACAACTGCAAGAGTCTTGAACACAAAGGGCACAAACAACTCATTGAAGATGAACTTGAAAAAACAAAAGCAAACACAGGGGTATTAGCAGAGCTGATTCAGGATTCGGTTCGAAGAACGTGTGACGTCATGACCAACATAGACGAAATTCAATGCAAAATTGACAATGTTCATAAAGATGTCAAGATTATGACAAACATGGACAAAACTTATGCAGAATCACTCTAGACAAAAAAGGGGCTTTTGATAAAATCTACCGACGATGAGAGAACAGCAGCAAATCAAAATAAGCAAATCATGAGTAAAATAACGGCGCCAGTTGAACAGGTCAAAACAACAAGTGATTG
>NC_061093.1:21564992-21622997 GCF_015104395.2 Macrobrachium nipponense | reverse complement strand
CAATCACTTGTTGTTTTGACCTGTTCCAACTGGGCGGGCCGTTTATTTTACTTCATTGATTTGCTTATTTTGAATTTGCTGCTGTTCTCTCATCGTCAGTAGATTTGATCAAAAGCACCTTTTTTGTCTCGAGTGATTCTGCATAAGTTTTGTCCATATTTGTCATAATCTTTACATCTTTATGAACATTGACAATTTTGCATTGAATTTCATCTATGTTGGTCATGACGTCACACGTTCTTCGAACCGAATCCTGAATCAGCTCTGCTAATACCCTTGTGTTTGCTTTTATTTTTTCAAGTTCATCTTCAAATAGTTTTTTGTGCGCTTTTTGTTCAAGACTCTTGCAGTTGTTACAGATGCAGGTACAGTAAGTTGTCACTCGAAAATGTTACGAATTCGTGTATAATTGTATATCTCCTGATGGTGGTGTGAGAAATACACAAAAGCGCTTGGTCAACCCCTATCATTCCTTACTCCAGCTGTGCGACAATATATATATATATATATATATATATATATATATATATATATATATATATATTTTATATATATATATATATATATATATATATATATATATATATATACTATATATATATATATATATATATATATATATATATATATATCTATATATATATATATACATATATATATATCTATATATATATATATATATATATATATATATATATATATATATATATATATATATATATATATATATATATATATATTCTATATATATATATATATCATATACATCATATCATATATACATATATCTATATATATATCTATATATATATATATACTATATATATATATATATATATATATATATATATATATACAAAAACCTTTCGGTCACCCTTGTCAAAGTTCTCTTTCTATTTAAAATTTCATGTAACAGAAAATGGTTCCTGGTAGTTTTAAAGGTAGGACTAAGTGATAGCTCCGCGCCGGGAATTTCCTTGTTAATTGACTTTTTCTATAGCATTTTGGTTGCTTATTAAGAATTTACCACCGGGTTTTTTTTTTTAATAATACGTTATTTAAAACGGTATTTCTAAGTAACACTCCGCACGGACTGCATGAACGGTCCCGCGAATACGAAAGCCACTGGGGATTGGGGGTCAAATGTATTTCGCTTTGTTTTGTATTAGCCCTTAGGGCGTAAATGACGGTCGAACGACAAAAAAAAAAAAAAAATGTATTTCTACAGAATAGTTCCGCACGGACTGCAAGGAACGTAACCGCGAATACGACATCCGCTAGGGATTGGGGCGGTCCAATGTATTTCGCCGTGTTTTTAGTACTGACCCCATGGGGGTTAATTACAGTCGTCCCGAATAAAAATATTACTTAAAATTCTTGTTCACGAGGTAAAACTGCATAAAAAAAAACCGCAACTACCATAGTCTAGGCCGCCACGAAATAGTACCCTAGATCTACCGGAAGTAAGGTTCAATACTAAGTAAAATGACATGGACGGTATAGGTGTAGATTGTAAAGCTTTAAAATATGCCATTTTCTATTGTGTACATTTGATACGTTTTCTATAATACAGTTCGAAGTAAAATGAAAGAGTTCAAGAGGCCGGTCTGTAAAATGTAAACCTTGGCATTACACCGCTGTTCTAACCAACATTTCACATCTAATGAAAGATCAAATAATCTCGTTTTTATCTTTTGATGAGTTTAAAAATGCTATGTAGAAATTATGATGAATAAAGTACGAATAATGTCTGTGGCTCCAGAGCTTTAAAATATGTAGTAGCTCATATACAAAAGCATCCTCTTGAGCTGTGGCAGATTGGGGATTTGAAGTCTTTCAAAAAGAACTTTAACAACTTTTCGTTAGTTGATGCTATGATATGGAATATCAAAGTGAATGTGGAATTTATAGTGTGATCAAAATACATCTGACGAATAAACTGCTAATCTGATAATGGACAAGCCGTCAAGATACAGATTTCTGTTAGTTTTTTCGAAAATAATGTTAACAAATTTAAAGTACCCATACACCTTTGTTCCTCCTGTGGCTATCAAACAAAGTATAGCAAAAGCACCTACCTTTATATATATACTTATCTTCGCAAAACCCTATCTCCTGATATTCAAATGGCGAATGAAAAATACTACAAACTTATATGTGACCAAACATCCACAAGCAACGTAACGGAAAATAATAAATAATATGCCTACAGAACCAAGGAGACCGCAGACATTCCAATAGCAAAATGGCATGCAATAAAAAAAAATTATTAAACTTGTATTCTCAAAAAGTAGTGTCCCACATATTGTTAATAACTTAATAATAATCTACTTCCATTATTAATTATTTATCAACTCAATTTATTTTTAATAAGTGACCCCTTCTTTCTGTATTTGCCTTTACTATCTAACTTCTATAAAATAAACTCCAGTTCGATGCTACTTTGGCTTTATCACCTACGTAACACCTACTCCGAATTGCTAGTATAATCCTGGTATTTAGCACCGTATGGCAAATGAGGTCCTGGGTAAATGCAAAATAGATGGCCGTGCGAAGACATCGTCTATCAATATAATTTGTCGACTACACAACACAGAAATGTGTATATATATTTTATCCCATCCCCAAGAGGCTAGTACTAAACACTACGTCCTAATGAGCTTCCACTAAGTTTAGTACTAGCACCTCGCAGTAGGTGACGCATAGATAATCTTCCGAATATTAATTATAATAACCCAGTTAATGATAAAAATGGATCTACATTAAAAGACTTTCCTGCTCACGGCAGAGTTATCTATATTTAAGCTAGGTTTTAATTTTGTACATAATATTAGCTCAAGTTTCAAACGAGCTTTACACGGATACTGAAAGTTCGTAAATTAAAGTGACGTTGCACAAACCGTGGCATTTGATGTCTCTTATGGACTGAGGGGTGGCTTAACCTTGAGGTAAAAAAGGGGTCCTTGAACCTATGCATCTTGTTTTCAAAAACTCTGGCAGACAACAATTTTCGTTGAACTACAAACGCATTCCGAACTGCACTTCGGACACACAAATTTGTAAACAATCATTGAACACAGTCCACTAGTCAACGGCTCCTTTGCTTTGAACAGATTGCCAATTTTAAAATCATTAAAAAAATACCATTCGAAAATCTTGAACATCTTTACGTGTGGGTTTGAACATTTGTTTTTACTTTTCTTTCTATTAAACCGTTAATTTTATTTGATACACAAGGAAATCTGAAATATAACAATTTGCCCTTTGTTTCTTTTACCCCATTACAGTTTATGATATTTAATTTGAATATAGAATTTGGGCCAGGAACTGGGACCTACGAGGTCATTCAGCGCTGAAACGGAAATTGACAGTAAAGAGTTTGAAAGTAGAACAGGAGGGAAACCTCAAAGCAGTTGCACTGTTTGAATCAATTGTTAGGAGATGGGTGGACAGTAAGATGGAAGAAAGGGAACGAAAAGGGTTGAAGCTAGGCATGGTGCAAAGAACCCTATATGCCTCCAGTGCACCGCGTGTGGTGCACTGGCGTCAGTTACCCATGGGCGCCCGCAGCATATTTTCCAAGAGGGGGGCAAATTTTACATATATAGTCTACATATATATATATATATATATATATATATATATATATATACAATATATATATAGATACATATATATATATATACATATATATATATATATATATATATATATATATATATATATATATATATATATATGCAGTGGAACTACGATGCCAATAATTTAAGTGAAGCAAGAAGCGATAAAAAAAAAAAAAAATACACCGTTCCATTGACTTTTTTTTTTCAATATTTTCCATATACTGTTTAGCTGAATTCAAAATATTTCTTGAGAGAGCAACGCAGTTATATACTGTATATAAATATTATACAATATATAATGATACCTTTAATTTACTTAAACTGGAAGAATATAAGGTGAAATAGAAGCAAACTATGTGATGTAGTTTGATGTAATCTGCAAATTTTTTCCAGGATTACCCACGTGGGGGGGGAGGGGGGGGGGGGGTCCCCTCTTGCCCCTATGTGCGGGCGCCCATGCAGTAACCCCCTGCGCTTACGGGATTATTATGTTTATAGAGAAGGTTCGTTAATCTTTGGGTGACTTGTTTAAGAATGTCTCTAAAAACGTTAATTCCCTGTGAAAGTGGAAGTAATTCGAGAACAACCTTTAGGCTCTGAAAAGTAGAGTGCTGATATTGTTTGATATACACTACATTCACTTGGGAAATTTAGACCAAGTCCAGAGAAAGTGGGGGTTCTATATATTTCCATTTCCACGTTGCAGTCATTTTCGTTTATCAAGTGATCTGAAAATGGCATCCTTCCGTCATCTTAATATTGGAATGTTTTGAATTTAAATGGTTTAAAAGTTGTATGGCATTTTTTGGTCTAATAATAATAATGCTACTACTACTACACACACACACACAAAACAGAAACTAAGCTAAGAGACAGAAACAAGACCAATACTCACTTACTTGTTTACCGCGCGTTTTTAGTGTTGAGTTGGTGGTTCATCTACCAATATTTGTAATTAGTCATGATCATTGAATTAAAATAGTTCCTGGCAGATGGTAGACTGATCAGACGAGTGTATTCAGTGCGGTGTGTTACATTGCGAGCATTGCCCCTATATCTGAAGTCTAAAACCATCCATTGCGAGCATCTTTCCATTACTATTGCGCGCATGCGTGTTTTAGGTTATTCCAGTAATCTCCGTTGTCAAACACATTCCGAAGAGAACGTTAGTCCTATTTTTTCCACAGACCTTAACCTCTAGAAGTGACTGAATTCCAATGGTAGTTAAGGTAGCTTCATTCTATTTAACTTTTTTTATTATTTACTTTGCAAGGTTTTTCATGTCAATGCTGTGAACTGTCATAGTGATCGAAAGTGTTCGTTATCTTATCATAACCATATGCAAGTAGGGCAGTCTGATAAGAAATGACTGAAAGAATAAAAAAAAAAAAAAAAAAAAAAAAAAAAAAAAAAAAAAAAAAAAAAAAAAAAAAAAAAAAAAAAAAAAAAAGGGGAAAAAAAAAAAAAAAAAAAAAAAAAAAAAAACGAGGCGCGCAATCGTAACACTTCTTAATCCCTAAATGCGCGCGAATGTAATACGCCCATTCAGTGCAAGGAGGTCTGCAGGGGCGACATGAGGCGGCAGCGCAGGAAATGTAATACTGGCTTATCTCGTGCTGATTACTCGACAGCTGTGAAAATCCGGTATTTCCATTGATTGGAATAGTAAAACTTGCACCTTCACTAGAGTTTTTAGATTTAATCTAGCGCCATTGCTTTCCAATTTGCGTGGTCGCGCAATCCTAGAGATTTTTATGATTATCTAGCGTGGAATTTGGCACGTTATCGAAGGTAGTGAAATTATTTAATATATATCAACACAGTAAAAGTAATGACAGGGAAAAAAAAAAAAAAAAAAAAAAAAAAAGCTATTTTTCATTGCAGCATCATCACCTAATTCGGAATCTCGTGCGCATTAGCACGGTTTACATGCTACGATAAATCGTAGCGATTATTGTAATGAAAATGTTGTTACAATTAGTCGTTACGTGTAAACAGGCGATCGTAGCGATTTACTGGAGTTGGAATTGGATTGAGTGGTTGGTGCCAGCAGGCTCAAATCTATATGCATCATAACGACAATGTTTGAACGTGTAAACAAGGTTCCAAGATATCGTTACAATCTAGCTCATTTTCAGATTGACTGCTGAAGTGTGAAGTCCTGGTGCGCAAGAGCTAATTCGCACGTTTCTGGGATTATTATTGAGAGAGAGGGTTTTTGATGTGGCTGTTGAGTATCCATGTCTTTCAAGCTTCTTCCGGTTGCAAAGAATCTTAGGGTAGCGGTTAATTTTTCATGTGGAGATATTGATTTCTCATAACTGTGTTTTGTTTCCTTATTAATGGAGAAACTAAAATTTTACAATTCCATATAAGTGTCTTCTCCCATTCTCAAATAATTTCGCCAGTCATTCGGCTCATCTCTCAATGTATCCAACAGAGTTATATGAGTAAACACTTGTTTCTTCATTAACCAATCACGGCTCCATTGCCTTTATGATGTTCGTTTTTTTTTCTTGATCTTTCTCCCACTAAACACATCCCAAATGCAGACCACCATAATGTTTCTTCCATGACGGTCAAGTAAAGACTAAAAGTATTGGATTAAAAATCGTTGCATGTAAACGCTCTTTCAATCATCCAATAGATCGTTACTATCTCAGTGTTCAACAAATCGCTACAATTTATCGTAGCGTGTAAACCGTGCTTTTAGACACGTCAAGAATCACGCCAACCCGTAAGCTTCACGTTCGGTTGGGATGGGGTCTGTGCAGGGGGTGGGGGTTGTTGATCCGGAAGTAAGTAGTCTATTGGTGTCCAGATTAGAGGTACAGAATTTAAGTGAACCATTGGAATTACCGTGTGCAAGTTCAACTCAACTTACTGATATGGGAAAACACCCGTAAAAACAGCGCTTTTGTGACTGGCTAAATGACACTAAACAAACTGTGACTGAGGCGAGTTGAAGGTTATGATACCAAATGCTTCTGCAATTATTGCAAATGCTTTATAAATTCTAAGCTTTGTGATTTAGAGAGACGCAGGAATACAGATTTAGAGAGACGCAGGAAATACAAACAAGCAGAAAAGGGCAGAAGAGCCTTTCAGTGCTATGCGTCAAACTGTGTTACCATTTAAGAAACGAATTATGATGCTATAAAGATCAGAGGGAAAATTAGCACTTTTTGTGGCAAATCATTGTTCTTTAAGAGTGTCAGATCATTTACCTGACTTTTTCAAAAGATTTATAAGAAATTTCTAATAAACAGAATATATATGAGATATGCATGTATGAATAAGCAAACACGTATGAAATTACAGAAACACACACACACACACACACACATACATATATATATATATATATATATATATATATATATATATAAAACATATGATATATATATATATATATATGTATATATATATATATATATAATAAATTATATATATATATATATATATATATAAATATATATATATATATATATATTATATATATATATATACTATAATTAGAGAGAAAGAGTAAAAGAGAGAGAGAGAGAGAGAGAGACAGCGAGAGAGAGAGAGAGAGCTTCTTTAGTTAACCAATCGTGTAGTGGTAGCCAAAGAGCAATGGCCGATATGCCATGTGCCTAAAGGGAGGTAGAAAAAAGAAACATGTTTTATAGCTTTCACGCGACACGGAATATCAAGAAATTGCTAGTTTAAAATCTAGGCTTTTTAGGTGAAGTTTAGCGCCACTTCATTTTTCTATTTGGCAACCTGTTCCCCATCTAGTGGACGACCCAGCCACCCCTACAATGGAAAAAGATCCACACGTCCCTCCCTACAGTTGAATCCACACGTCCCTCCCTACAGTCGAACAGTCTCCAGTTGATGACCCACCGGCAGCGTTGCCAGATATAAGGATTTATCCCTAGATTTGGGGATATTCTGTACAAATTTGACGATTTTTGGAAAATGAGTTAATCCCGTAAATATCGTAAAAAAAGGAATAAACTATAAATGGAATGCAGACATATATAAAGGCAATAGCGACACTATGAATGATCCATTTTCATTTTTATAAAGAACAATTAGCCCTTGATTTGTTACTACAGGGTTTTAATGAACACATGTCCATTTTCATCATTATTTTATAAAAAATACCCCACCCCGGTATATAGCAGTATGAAAGTATGAAAAATAAATTAAAAACATTAATAATGATATAGCATTTAAATAAAAACCTTTCTGGATGTCCTTTGGATTTCTAGAAAAATAAATTCCATCTATGAAGAAGAAACAACGGTGAGTAAAACCTCGATATTGTTGCAATTAGTTTGGATGCACTTATATGAAGCATAGTGAGTAATGTTTCCATATTAGAAAGGCCTACAGATTAAAAATAAAACATATTTGTGGAAATGGGGATTTTTAAACTAACCCATCTGGCAACACTGCCCACCGGTCTTCCCAATGGAACTAGAGGAATTCACTTGACGACCCAGCCATACAAGATACTGAACTGCAGGCATAAAGTGACGTTACATCCCAATTCTCTGAGGAGGGCACAGCTTGGCAGAGGCTAGCTCGTTGATAGTCATGGGTACATTTACAACAAAAATGCAGCGATCAAATGTAACTTACTGACAGAGTACTGTCCGCCATAAAAGGTAACCCGTGCAAGGCACTAGTAACTCAGAGAAATGGAAAATTTGTAAACAACTCATGTCACAACCATCCACTGGCGGCACAAGACCTATGTAATAAACCAGCGTCTGCTATAGTGGATGACGATGTTCTACAAGAGATGGGAAATGCTACCATGTCCTAGTCTGCCTAAGCCAGAGCATTTGGCAAGAACAGCAAACAGACAGAGACAAAATTTACGACCAACAGAGCCCAGAGACCTGAATTGTGAACTCGATGCAGCTCGTATTCCTGACGACGTTCTTAGGAGGTGGCGCATCGGTTCGTGAAGTCACCACTTGATCTTCGCAACAACGCAGCAAATAGGACATCTAACCAAGGCGAAGTCAGAGCTTTTGTGAGAACAGAGGACTACGCAAAAACAAGTCCCCTTATTGTTTGCCATGTCTGGGAGAAACAAAGTGTGACTACCGGAGAGTTTTTTCAGGAACTTTTAGCCAGTCTACCAAATGAGCCTTCTGTTCAACACATAACAGTCGACTGCGATCAGTCTTGCCTGAGGTTTTTGCCTACTGCCAAGGTCGAGGGATGCATATTCCATTGGACACAGGCTTTATGGAGAAAGGTTAGGCTTTATGGAGAAAGGTTAGTCAATTTAATTGCCTACAGGCTTTTCTTATATTCCTGTGGAATAGTAGTTTTTAAAACAAATTTAATCAACATCCTGTGACCAGACTTTTTAAATGAAAATGCGGACATTATATAGTCTTCTATATACACAAACTATAGGTAGCGAGACAATTTTACCATTTTCTACAGTACAAGGTCAAATTCCTTTGTCCTGATATAGGTTCAAGGCTGGTCTCCAGCATGCCTACACACATGATGACGGAACGTACAAATACAAGTGATGGCCCTTCCATTTCTGCCTCAAGCAGATATAGTTCCCACGTTTGAACGGCTCTCGTCAAGCTACCCACAGCCCAGTTACAAACTATGATGCAGTATATTTAAAGAATCATTGATCCACAGCTGCACATGGCCACCACCTATAGCTGAAGTGTTTTTAATGACACTGAAGGCTAGCACAATCGACTTAAACAAACGTGCTGCAGGTAGATGCAACCTCCAATCTTACTACTTTGTATGCCTTCTCCGCAGAGGCTAAATTAACATCTGTCTACACAAGGCTAGTATCTGAAAAAAAGCTACGAAGGAACCAGCGGAGAAAATATAGAGACAGGCAGGGTAAAATATTCATTCTTTGGGATGAGCATGTGAGGGGTGAGAGTTCTTCATATCAGCTACTGAAAGCGTGTGCTCATCTCAATGGCCCGGTGAGCAGCTGAATCTTGCATGTGTGTAATCTTTTTTTTTTTTTTTTTTTGTTTTTTTTTTTTTTAATCAAAAGTTAATTTTTTTCATTATTTGTCCCCACGTTCATTCTCGTCCCACAGAGTCACTCTGACCTGGGGCGTTATTCCTTCTGGTAATAAAATACATGATAATGATGGTTGGTATAAAATACTCCAACAATGTATAAAACGATCGGTGGACATGACATGGAATGTGTGTGGAGAATGCACTTATAGCCTATGCGGGCGAACTAACTCTTATTATGTGGGCGAAATGACCGTAAACCATACTACAGAACCTCTACCTATGCCTAAAGCTTTGTGTATATGACCTCATGGACTTGGAAAAATAACCCCAACTCACCCAACCTCTCTCTCTCTCTCTCTCTACATATATTATATATATATATATATATATATATATATATATATATATATATATATATATATATTATATATATATATATATATATATATATATATATATATATATTATATATAAAATATATATATATATATATATATATATATATATATATATATATATATATATATCTCGCCATTATTGACTAACAAATAGCTTTGCAACTGCCTTACGTCAATTCTCCTACAGAAAAATTCAAATATTTAGAAGACAGTAATTAAAATTCAATTGTTCTCCTCCTTCCGACAGAGCTTATATAATTGAGTAAAATATGTCTGCACTTCTTTGTAGGCCTCTATCCGGTATTATTTCAGTTTCAACCATTATGGGAAATCTATTATATTGATATTTTTCCCGAGTAAAGCACCGTGATAACAAAACACTTCTTCTCAATACATTATTGTCGCTAATGCATACTTACAGAGAAAAAAAAAAGATTAAGTTTTTACCTCGAATTTTTCCTAAGTCGGGAGAGGTGTTTCCTCTACGGTAATGTTTACTTTTAATGAGCCCTCTAACTTACTTTCTTACGCAAACAAAAGCAGTTCCAGTACTCATTATTGGCTGAGAGGTGTGACATCGTTATGACGTCATGGGTTTCATAACCAATTACGAATGACTTGAGTCGAAAACTAAGTTTCACTAGCATTTCAGCGGAGTAATAAAGTTACCTGTCTAGTGTCCACTGGTATCCTTGTTTGACTGAATACTCGAATAATGAAGCAAAAACGGCATTTTGTCTTCCTGTAACCTATGGGCAGAGGTAGTGGCTGGCCCTTCTGGCATTAATTTTGACAGACCTTCGATTTCCTACGATTGTTTGCAGTGCAATGTGGTCGTCGGGTACCTGGCCACTTCCTACTTTAAGTTGCATGTCAGGGAACCTTGCAACGGCTTCACGTTTTCCCTCAAAGCAGCAGCACATTTTTATCAACCAACAGTTTAAGGTAAGCTTCATTAATTTATAGAGTATATTATAATGGTGGTAGTATAACGATGTATACAGCAGTACCATCACTTTGGATTTGGTTTGATGGATGTTAGGTAGTGGCCTCCGCCCCCCCACTAGGCCTAGGTAGGGGTACAGGGCCCTAGGTAAGGTTAGGTGGTTGTATTAGGTTCGGTAGTGCCCCGAAAATCACTGTGGCCTTAAGGGGGGGTCGCAGGGGGGCGGAGCCCCCCCGCTAGGCCTAGGTAGGGGTACAGGGCCCTAGGTAAGGTTAGGTGGTTGTATTAGGTTCGGTAGTGCCCCGAAAATCACTGTGGCCTTAAGGGGGGGGGGTCGCAGGGGGGCGGAGCCCCCCCGCTAGGCCTAGGTAGGGGTACAGGGCCCTAGGTAAGGTTAGGTGGTTGTATTAGGTTCGGTAGTGCCCCGAAAATCACTGTGGCCTTAAGGGGGGGTCGCAGGGGGGCGGAGCCCCCCCGCTAGGCCTAGGTAGGGGTACAGGGCCCTAGGTAAGGTTAGGTGGTTGTATTAGGTTCGGTAGTGCCCCGAAAATCACTGTGGCCTTAAGGGGGGGGTCGCAGGGGGCGGAGCCCCCCCGCTAGGCCTAGGTAGGGGTACAGGGCCCTAGGTTAAGGTTAGGTGGTTTGTATTAGGTTCGGTAGTGCCCCGAAAATCACTGTGGCCTTAAGGGTCGTCAGGGGGCGGAGCCCCCGCTAGGCCTAGGTAGGGGTACAGGGCCCTAGGTAAGGTTTGGTGGGATGAACTAGGGTATACATAGTAAATCTCTAAATCGGTTGGTTTGCAGTCAAAATAAACGTTAAATTTCATTGAACCACACTATTTCTGATGCAACAAATATATTTTTATTGCATTTTTCCAAATTTGCTGAAACTAAAATTTACCCTATATCCTCCTCAAGAGTTTCACTGACGGGACCAAAATTACCGGGTGTTGAATTTGCACCATATCACTGCATTACCTATCGCTGTCTAGAAATCCATCTGTTACACGAAAATATTTAACTGGAAAGCTGCTTGCTCTTAACGCACTCACCCACCGACATTCCATTTGTTCAAATAGCTGAAAATAAGAACGGCAGTGTTATTAAGCGACCGAAACAACTGTTTCAATTGGCCATTTCTAAAATGGCGCCAAAAGTAACTTTAAACAATGTTTGAGTTTCTAGCCGACAGGAAAATTCCATATTCTGAGAGTAGATTTTATCGCACATCAGTTACTTGCTGCATTTCAGGGACCGCCAGTCATCGTTTTTTCTCAAATATCTTTTCAAACTAATTATTTGATCGAGATGGTACTTTGACATAGTGTACAAGACATTGTCAAATGGGTGTTAGTTAAGGCGTTTTCTCTTGACTTTTAAGGCAAAGTCGCATGAGTCAGCAGGACTCGTTTACGGAATCGAATGTCCCGCTGTCCCCCTTCTTCTCTCTTTCTCTTCTTCCCTTCCCTTCCCTTCTTCTTCCTTCTCTCTCTCTCTCGCTCTCTCTCTCTCTCTCTCTCTCTCTCTCTCTCTCTCTCTCTCTCTCTCTCGGTTTTTCTTGTCTGTCCCCACAATACCTTTGTAATTTACAGTATGCAATAAATACAGTCTTCCATAATATTTTTCAATACCAGCAGATAATTGGAGATTACTTAATGAAAAGGATAGCGAGGTTTGACGTAACGACCATAGTAATGGTTAATTTTCCCCCAATGTTTTCTGTTAATAGTAGCGTTAATTGCATAGTGGGTTGTAGATTAAAAACCGTGATTTAAATTTTGGTTTACCTTATCATAACTGCTCGTAGTCTTGTTTGTTTGTTTGTATAGTGTTTTTACGTTGCATGAAACCAGTGGTTATTCAGCAACGGGACCAACGGCTTTACGTGACTTCGAACCACGTCAAGAATGAACTTCCATCACCAGAAATACACATCTCTAAACCCTCATTGGAATGCAGAGAATCGAACTCGCGGCCACCGAGGTGGTAGGCCAAGACCATTCCGATCACGCCACTGAGGCGCTTTAACTGCTAGTAGTCAATACGTCGGTACGAGGGGTAACGGATTTAAGAAATCGTGATGGTAGGTACATTATTCGATTTGAATTATTTAGATTTTTGGCATTTTGCCAAGCACTGGGCAACTAAGGCCATTCAGCGCTGAAATGGAAATGACAGTAAAAAGGTTTTAGAAAAAAAAGGTTGTAACAGGAGGAAGATGACAGTAAAACCGGAGAAAGGAGTAACAGGGAGGAAGATTGACGTAAAAGGTTAGGAAAGGTTAAAGGAGGAAGATTGGACAGTAAAAGGGTTAGAAAGGTGTAACAGAGGAAGTTGAAAAGGTTAAAAGTTAGGGAAAGGTTGAACAGGAAGGAAGAATTGAAAACAGGTGAAAGTTATAAAGGAGTGTAAACAGGAGGAGATTGACAGTAAAAGGTTAGAAAGGTGAACAGAGGAAGATTGACAGTAAGGTTAGAAAGTTGTACAGGAAAGAAGATTGACAGTGATAAGGTTAGAAAAGGTGTAACAGAGGAAGATTGACATTGAAAGTGTAACGGAAGGAAGATTGACATGAAAGGTTTAGAAAGGTGTAAACAGGAGGAAGATTGACAGTAAAAGGTTAGAAAGGTGTAACAGAGGAAGATTGACAGTAAAGGTTAGAAAGGGGAAAGGAGGAAGATTGACAGTAAAAGGTTGAAAGGGTGGTTAACAGGAAAAGGAAGAAATTGAACAGGTTAAAAGGTTAGGAAAGGTGGAACAGGAGGAAAATTGGACAGTAAAAGGTTTAGAAAGGGTAACAGGAAGGAAATTGGACTTAAAAGGTTAGAAAGGTTGGAACAGGAGGAAGAAGATTGACAGTAAAAAGGTTAGAAAGGTGTAACAGGAGGAAGATTGACAGTAAAAGGTAGAAAGGTGGAAGGGAACAGGAGGAAGAAATGAACAGCTAGGTTAGAAAGGTTGTAACAGGAAGGAAGATTGAAAACAGGTTAGGTTAGAAAGGTGTAACAGGAAGGAAGATGACAGAGGTTGTTTTTTAACAGGAAGAAGATACAGGTTAGGTTAAAGAAAAGGTGTAACAGGAGGAAAGATTGACAGTAAAAGCGTTAAAAGGAAAGGTGTAACAGGAGGAAGATGACAGTAAAGGTTTAGAAAGGTTGTAAACAGAGGAAGATTGACAGAAAAGGTTAGAAAGGTGGTAACAGGAGGAAGATTGACCCAGTAAAAAGGTTAGAAAGGTTTCTTAACAGAAAAGGAAAATGCCAGGTAAAACGGTTAGGAAAGGTGTAACAGGAGGAAAATTGACAGTAAGGTTAGAAGGTGTAACAGGAAGGAAAAGTTGGACAGTATAAGTTAGAAAGGTGTAAACAGAGAAAGTTGACAGATAAGGTAGAAAGGTGTAACAGGAAGAGATTGACAGTAAAAGGTTAGAAAAGGTGTAACAGGAGGAAGATTGACAGTGAAAGGTTAGAAGGTGTAACAGGAGGAAGATTGACAGTAAAAGGTTTAGAAAGGTGTAACAGAAGAGATTGACAGTAAAAGGTTAGAAGGTGTAACAGGAAGAAGAATTGACAGTGAAAGGTTAGAAAGGTGTAACAGAAGAAGATTGACAGTGGGAAAGGTTAGAAAGGTGCAACAGGAGGAAGATTGACAGTGAAAGGTTAGAAAGGTGTAACAGGAGGAAGATTGACAGTGAAAAGGTTAGAAAGGTGTGTAACAGAGGAAGATTGACAGTAAAAGGTTAGAAAGGTGTAACAGGAGGAAAGTTGACAGTATAAGGTTAGAAAGGTGTAACAGGAGGAAGATTGACAGTAAAGGTTAGAAAGGTGTAACAGGAGGAAGATTGACAGTAAAAGGTTAGAAAGGTGTAACAGGAGGAAGATTGACAGTAAAAGGTTAGAAGGTGTAAACAGGAGGAAAAATTGACAGTAAAAGGTTAGAAAGGTGTAACAGGAGGAAAAATTGACAGTAAAAGGTTAGAAAGGTGTAACAGGAGGAAAGTTTGACAGTATAAGGTTAGAAAGGTGTAACAAGGAGGAAAGTTGACAGTATAAGGTTAGAAAGGTGTAACAGGAGAAGATTGACAGTAAAAGGTTAGAAAGGTGTAACAGGAAGAAGATGACAGTGAAAGGTTAGAAAGGTGTAACAGAGGAAGATTGACAGTAAAAGGTTAGAAAGGTGTAACAGGAAGAAGATTGACAGTAAAAGGTTAGAAAGGTGTAACAGAAGAAGATTGACAGTGAAAGGTTCGAAAGGTGTAACAGGAAGAAGATTGACAGTAAAAGGTTTAGAAAGGTGTAACAGGAGGAAGATTGACAGTATAAGTTAGAAAGGTGTGAACAGGAGGAAGATTGACAGTAAAAGGTTAGAAATGTGTAACAGGAGGAAAGTTGACAGTATAAGGTTAGAAAGGTGTAACAGGAGGAAAATTGACAGTAAAAGGTTAGAAAGGTGTAACAGGAGGAAAGTTGACAGTATAAGTTAGAAAGGTGTAACAGGAGGAAAGTTGACAGTAAAAGGTTAGAAAGGTGTAACAGGAGGAAAATTGACAGTAAAAGGTTAGAAAGGTGTAACAGAGGAAAGTTTGACAGTATAAGGTTAGGAAGGTGTAACAGGAGGAAAATTGACAGTAAAAGGTTAGAAGGTGTAACAGGAGGGAAATTGACAGTAAAAGGTTAGAAAGGTGTAACAGGAGGAAAGTTGACAGTAAAAGGTTAGAAAGGTGTAACAGGAGGAAAATTGACAGTAAAAAGGTTAGAAAGGTGTCAACAGGAGGAAAGTTTGACAGTAAAAGGTTAGAAGGTGTAACAGGAGGAAAATTGACAGTAAAAAGGTTAGAAAGGTTGTAACAGGAGGAAAGTTGACAGTATAAGGTTAGAAAGGTGTAAAGGTGTAACAGGAGAAAGTTGACAGTATAAGGTTAGAAAGGTGTAACAGGAGGAAAATTGACAGTAAAAGGTTAGAAAGGTGTAACAGGAGGAAAATTGACAGTATAAGGTTAGAAAGGTGTAACAGGAGGAAAGTTTGACAGTATAAGGTTAGAAAGGTGTAACAGGAGGAAAATTGACAGTAAAAGGTTAGAAGGTGTAACAGGAGGAAATTGACAGTAAAAAGGTTAGAAAGGTGTAACAGGAGGAAAATTGACAGTAAAAGGTTAGAAAGTGTAACAGGAGGAAAGTTGACAGTATAAGGGTTAGAAAGGTGTAACAGGAGGAAAATTGACAGTATAAAGTTAGAAAGGTGTAAACAGGATTAAAATTGACAGTAAAAGGTTAGAAAGGTGTAACAGGAGGAAAATTGACAGTAAAAGGTTAGAAAGGTGTAACAGGAGGAAAGTTGACAGTATAAGGTTAGAAAGGTGTAACAGGAGGAAAAATTGACAGTAAAAGGTTAGAAAGGTGTAACAGGAGGAAAGGTTGACAGTATAAGGTTAGAAAGGTGTAACAGAGGAAAATTGACAGTAAAGGTTAGAAAGGTGTAACAGGAGGAAAATTGACAGTAAAAGGTTAGAAAGGTGTAACAGGAGGAAAATTGACAGTAAAAGGTTAGAAAGGTGTAACAGGAGGAAATTGACAGTAAAAGGTTAGAAAGGTGTAACAGGAGGAAAATTGACAGTAAAAAGGTTAGAAAGGTGTAACAGGAGGTTGACAGTAAAAGGTTAGAAAGGTGTAACAGGAGGAAATTGACAGTAAAAGGTTAGAAAGGTGTACAGGAGGAAAATTGAACAGTAAAAGGTTAGAAAGGTGTAACAGGAAGGAAAGGTTGACAGTATAAGGTTAGAAAGGTGTAACAGGAGGAAATTGACAGTAAAAGGTTAGAAAGGTGTAACAGGAGGGAAATTGACAGTAAAAGGTTTGAAAAGGTGTAACAGGCGGAAAAAAAGTTAAGTACATCTTAGTTTTACCAGACCACTGAGCTAATTAACAGCTCTCCTAGGGCTGGCCCGAAGGATTAGATATTTTTACGTGGCTAGGAACCAATTGGTCACCTAGCAACTGGACCTAAAGGTTATTGTGGAATCCGAACCACATTATATCGATTGAAATTGATTTGTCACCAGAAATAAATTCCTGATTCCCGCGTTGGCCGAGACGAGAACCGAACCTCGGACCATAGGATTGGTAGCCGAGCGCGAAAACTGCTCGTCCAACAAGGTACTGGAGGAAAACCTCGCAGTTGCAAGATGTAACCATTGTTAGGAGAGGGTGAACAGTAAGATGGAAGAAAAATGTGAACGGAAGTACAGTAAAAGGAATGAAAGTAGTTGCAGCTAGGGGTCGAAGGGACGCTGCAAAGACCTTAAGTAATGCTTACATTGCACCGAATGAGGTGCACTGACGGCACTACCCTCCCCCCCTATGAGGGTGAATCAAGGCCAAGAGAAAGATCAGCTCACTTCACACGCCCCCCGCCCCCCCAATAAAAAAAAAACCCTTCTAGGCGGAGCTTTGTCTACCTCCTTATTTCGTCATAAGGTAAAGAAAAAAACATCAATAGGGGGAAACTACTATCACTGTCATAATATCATTGTGTGTGTTTATGTATTCATATCACACTACAATTTCGTTTCTACTAATCTAAAGCCAGTAATAAGGATGTAATTCAATTGCACCGTGCTGAATTTAGCGAAGGGGTTTCATGCATCTTGAATCACATTACTTATTAATTTAAAGTGACGCACTATTTTCATATACATACTTATTTTTTGGATAGGTTCCAAAATAGGATTTTACTTTTACTCATTAGAATTGGGATAGTTGTTTATGAGGCTGCACCCAAAACTAAGATGTATACAAGACACATCTTTTGATTGTTTACTTTTACAAAACCTTGCCCGCTCATTTCGCAGTTCTTCGTTTGTTGAAAATGGAAAGTGACGCCTTTTTCATTCTTAATAATTTCCCGATACCTATATTTGCAGCCATCGACGCAATATACATATGTCTTATGTAGTGCTATGTAATCAATAATTTTTGATGAATTCTCAAATCTACCGTAGTTCACAAGTGCATCTTAAAGAAAACGAAAATGTTTACTTATAATTACCCCGTGATCAAGGTGAGCAATGGAACTAAGGGGTTCCCACCCAGGGCAACGGGATACGTCATCGCCTACGTAGTTACCACGTGGGAGGAGACTCCACCCATTGGGTAGACCTTGTGTCTTCTTGGCCTTGGGGTAAATAGGGTGAAGGTCATACGCTCCTTAGCCTATTCCCATTTATATAACTTAAGAAATAGAATAACAATAATTAACACAGAATCTACAAAAACCGACATATTTATAACTCTCCATATTACTCAAATATATAATATAATAGGAAGGGGATGAGGACTGAGGAGAGACAGGCCAGGAATGTGGGTTCAGGGAAGGATGGGGAGTGAGGGACGGGATGGGGGTTAAAGGACGTTCGAAAGCATGGATTGGCGTTGCTTGGCAACGCCTTAAGACATGAGTAAACGCCTTAAACACCGTTTGACAATGCATTATACCAAAAATTAGCGGAGGTGTCTTGTACACTTTGTCAAAGTACAATCTCGATTAAATAATTGGTTTGAAAGATATTTGAGAAAAACGATGACTCGCATTTCCTGAAATGCATATAGTTTTTTCCTCCTTTGGTCTATGATAGTGCTTAGAAGGCCGTGCGAGCAACTGAACCCCGTCGACCAAGCTCTCACGGGTCACGTCATAACCTCAACTCTCAAACTTGCGACTATGGTTTGTTTGTTTTTGACATGACAGTTGATTTCAGCAGACGGTATGTAAAAATAACACTACCTGACGGAATGTTGCTCAGACTTCACCAGACGTTACAGTTCAAGTGCACTGCCAATGGAAAAGATACTCCAATCTCTGTCAACACTATCTATCCCCCCACCCTGACACCCAAACCGCCAGCATAACTTTATACTACTCCACCTACTCTCTTGCTCTACTTTAAATAGGTTTTATTTTGATGTGGTAATCTGTAAATGTGTCTTCACGCATTATGTAAATATATATATATAATATATATTATATATATATATATATATCTATATATATATATATATATATACTATCTTATTATATATATATATATATATATAATAATAGTATATAATATATATGGTGCATGTGAGAGAGACCGTAACAGTAAATGTTACATTATTTCCAACAGACGTTGGTTTTTACGGGCTGCTCTATGAGCAAGACCCAAAGCTGGCATAACGCCAGCTGAATCATAACCAACGGGCGCTGCCTTCGTCGTCGTTTTACGAAAGCGCGGATCCCCCCCACGTTATGAGCGCGTTTTTATTACATCAAAAAAGCGACTGAAATTTGTATCATAGCGCGTTAGACAGACTTTACCACCTGTTTGCCCCTGTTCTCTACCAGCGCTTGAAAAATCTTTCATGATCTTGAAAAATTAACTGAAACCTTGAAATAAAAAATGTGAAAATCTTAAAATCTTTAAAATTATGTACAGAAAGTCCCTGAAACAGAAAATCTAGGGGGAAATGAAAGCAGTTTCGGTCAGAAAGCTGCTTATAGTATTCTCACAACCTTCTTGTCAGATATGCTAGAGGTTTTGTTTAGAAGACAGTGTCAGTGCTAGGTTGCACAACTTGGAGCCAAAGGAAGCAACAAGTCCTGAAAGACAGATGAAGTCCATCATTAAACTTGCCCTGAACTTTGCTTCTGTAGTGTCTGAGCATTAGCTTGATGGCTTACAGGAGCAAAGGAGACAGTGCATCCCATTCTTTCCCAGGGAAGTACCTGAAACTTGGCATAATTTAAGGAATATTTCAGATGGAAATGGTCAGTCCAAGTTTAGTTTAGGTCTGACTTCAGTTGTGCCACACACTCCAGCCTGTGTTGAAAGAATGTGTTACCAATTAAATCAGGTGAAGAGGAAACAAACGCCGCTCTTTTGAGAGCATGTTCTGTCGACCTTTTTGAACATGGTTTCCATTCTGAATCCGCGCTTCGTAATACGCCCGGTTTCATCACGTAAGGCCTAAGCTGCAGCACTGTTCATTTAGCAAACACCAATCACACGCGCAACAAAGTATGATCTTGCCATACAACTGTTATATCACAGCAAAACCTCGGTTACCAAAACACTAAGATTAGGAGCCATATCACCCCATTTCACAAAGCAGTACGGTTAAGAAAAAATATCAAGGTATCGTTAAAAAATAAACTACAACGCAAACAGAAGCTCCGGTGTGTCTGCAGTGAAGGGAAGGCACACTACATTTACTGCCCTAACGGTGACAGTGTAATACGGTAAACGTACAAAAAATTGATTTTTTGAAAATAAATTCCTTTATCAAGATAACACAACATAACAGTTACGAAAACTTGAGTCTTTCTTAATCTGTGAACATCATGACTTGTCACATCCTCTAGTAGTCTTATTAATGATATGCCTTATGAATCGAATAATTATTGTGGCAGGCCTGCTGGACTGAACAATGTACTACGTGCCCTGCTCTACAGAATTAAATATTATTTAATGTGACAGATCTTGCGCATTAATCCAGAGCCTGATTAAACTGCCTAGTTTCATAGTAATCTAAAAGACCTGTATTCTCGGCAATGTGGCCTAGACCTAAGTCTACATCTAGTAGATGCTTCTGATATAGTAATGAGAGTCTAACAAAACACAACGGAATGCCGTGCACAATGTATACCACTGTTCCGTCCATGAGCTCATAAATTACGATAAAAGTTACTCGCCGTAAAAATCGGAAATGACAATGGGCGTGACAGGTCAAGGTCGTCTCTACTTACAGGAGCACAATTCCCCTCCAATGGCTGCACAGGAAGACTCGTCAGAGTTTCCGGGAGCACCTTAATACCGTGACTTGCTCATGTGTTTTCCTGGCTCGGCATTTTCTATGTTAATCTGAATACATATTTCTTTAAGTCTAACCTGACATTTGCTCTCTAAAAGTGTCCTCAAAATAGTACTACTGCGTAACCCATAGAACAGGACACCTGAAACTAGAGCCAAGCTGACAAATGGCCCGCTTATTTAACAAATGCCTGTTGTTGAACATTAGCCACACCGCTGAAATGTTAATGCACTTAGCAACGCCAATCCCCTTCCCCGCTCTCTCTCTCTCGCTTGTACAAGTACAAAGAGAGAGAAAGAATCATGTCCGCTAATAAAACATTCAACTTATTAACAAAAGGCGAAAATTTGTACGTTGAAGTAAACATTCAAAATTCAACACACATAATCCTGTGACCTTCAGCAATCAAGAACAAGCCGTGAATGAAAAATGATGAAATGCGTCGAGACTAGAAAGACACATCATATACGAACGCTGTCTTGCGCTCGGTTGCATGCCGTGTGGGCGTAACGATAATGAAATAAAATAAGGTAATACGATACGGGGAGAAAAATAAAATTGGCAACAAAACACGCTCGTTAGCCATATGCAACCAGCGCTAGTGAGCATTTCCTGTACGCCGTATCCTTGCAATTCATACTCCGGCTGGGTCCTGAAGTATACATACACATTTACGTATAATCGTATAGGTGAAATCAGGACCTGGGGGAAATAGCATATAGCCTATTTAATTTAAACGTTAAGCACCTATTAACCTCATTTTCAGAGTTCAAGATTATTATTATTATATTATATATATTAATATATATATATATATCTATATATATATATATATATATAATAATATATATATTTACCGTATATATTATTTATATGGAACGATCCTTTGTGTCAATAGGTTGTTAACAGTCGACCCACAGAATCAAATTTTCTTGTGGGAGAAAGAAAATGAGACGCGAGAACAAATAAACGCTCACACACAAACACACACACACACACACACACACACACACACACACATATATATATATATATAATATATATATATATATATATATATATATATATATATGTATATATATATATAATCAGCAATAGATTGGGTTAAGGGGCCAAACATGGCAACCGAATCTGTAATAGGGAGACAAAAACGATGTGATAGCGCCGACAACATGGTACAACATACTAACTTCATCAGTTGGGAGTAAAAAGCTAAATCTCATCACTGTAGTAGAATTTGTAACACTAACTTTCTTTGCCATGCGAGAAAGCACACTTACAGTCATCTGAGCATGGATAAATATGTCAATATATACAATTACCAGTAGCCCAAGTAGTTAACGAGTGCAAACATTTTATGCCTAAATGGGCTGACGACTAGACAAGCTGCACTCACTTGTTCCTTGAATCGTGTAGTGAAAGCGGGGACGATCTGACTAACTATAAACATTGGCTCTCTCTCTCTCTCTCTCTCTCTCTCTCTCTCTCTCTCTCTCTCTCTCTCTCTCTGACTTTACGACAGCGTTCAAATTAAAGAAGGGATTTCACATAAACAAAGGTGGGAATCCGTTAACTCACTGTATTGTTCTCCAAGCTCTGCCCATAAAAAGTGGCTTTTGTAACAACAATACGGTAGTTATCGCTTTCGTGATCACAGAATGAGGCTCGTATTACAGGGAATAATACTGTGAATAGAAATTTCCATTTTATCACATTTTCTGCTGGTATGAGACTATTTTGCAAACATTCACTCAGACTTAAATGTATATGGATAGACCATACTGCTATCTTATTTGCGAATATGTGTAACTTGAATATCTTTGCCTCTGCAGACAGGGAAAGGCTTAAGGGTAAAACCTTCTACCCTCCGAGGGCTGATGTAGGTTTATTTCCATAGGCCTTCTATTCTCATTCCTTTTTCATCCGAGGCCTACCCACTAACACGCTTAAGACTTCCTAGCGAGAATGGCAGCATTATTTTCAAACCTATTCCAGACATTTGCAAGAAACACAAATATATCCAATTCTATGCATTTGAAATAACTTCCAGTATACTATATGCCTAAAATAAAAAACAATTCCAATTCGACTTCGTAAAAGCACGTACTTACTGCAAATAAAAACGTATTCCTTGCACTATAAAGCGTCCCCGCCACACACCTGAGACGCACCGCTAATTACCGTAATGGCTACAACGCACTGACCTTGTCTTGGTGACACTTCAAGCGACAATGAGCTTCGGCCTTCGGTAGAATACAGTGCTTTTTCAGGGAATTCGTTTGTAGCCAAAGCGCCCACCGTTTTCTTCATGTTAACATTCGAAGGAAAGCTTTAAAAATGTGCAATCTGTGTCAAAGAAAGCCCCAGTTAAAGTGAAAAAGGAATATCACAATTGCCAAACAAATTATTTTTATCCTGGGATCATCTTAAACTATCTAATGTTGATTAAAGAATGTATATTCATATGCATGTTAGTCTCAGTTTGACAGAACTTGCTGTCATCGAATTTCAGATTCGTTTTTAGCATATAACATTTTTTTTCGGCCCTTTAAATATTGCTTCATTAGGATTTATTCATTTGAACAGTTTTGCAGTAATTGTTTGGCTAGCGAGAGAAAGATAATTTGCATGCTCGGAAGTGCATATTACTGCGATCTCCTTATCATCAGCCTATTTGTAGTGTCTGTTTCTCTCTTAAACTATCAACTTTGGCGCGCATTCCTGTATTTACTCGTATTCGGAGAAATGCACATGAAAAGGGAACTTTCGATTTCCTGTGTGTATCGCGAAAAGACGAATGACAACAACGTTACAGAAAAAGCATTTTTAATCATTAGTCTATGTTACAAACGTGAATACCTTGAATACACATAAATGTAAACTTGTTCGGCTGTTCATCTGTACCTACCACTCCTTGGAAGTGGTCATAAAACCCAAATTTGTTCTTGGAATAATGTAGTATCTATTCGTATGTTAAATTACATTTCTGTTAAAGCTCTTGGCTGCACTGTTTAGTCCAAGGCTACTAGGAAGAAACAGTACAGCTGTGATCGGAAACCATTTCGTGTTAAGCCTAATTTGACAGCTTGCACCTGTTGGGTTGATAAATGGAATCGAATTCTAACGTGGTCCTCTTTTGCCAAAGTTTAGTAACCTGTTCTTGATTTTCAGCTGTTCAAGGCGAAGGAGGATTTAAAATGATAAATATGATGTCATTTTAATAATAATAAAAAAAAAAGAAATATGAGAGAGAGAGAGAGAGAGAGAGAGAGATTTCGTGGACCTCACATAAAATCTTACTTCATGGTCGATTCCTTCTCTGCATTCACGTTGTACCTACTGGTCGTGTTATCCTCACAGGATGCGAACTGATAACATTTCTTGCCTCTTCCATTCAATTGGATTACCTCGCGTTTCAAAAGGGGCGGTTATATCGGCCAATCAATCTGTCTGGTGATCGGAGACGAGTCCTAGATGTCGAAGCCTTTCATTATGTGGCTAAATCCCGTCGCGTATGGTCGCGTCTTTTTTGGTTGTTGGATATGCATTAATGTAAGGTTTTACGAACACGCTTTCATGCTGCTTTTGGTATATATCTTGGGACTAAAATTTGAGCCAAGTAAACTAATGCTGTTATTACGCAACTGAGACAGAGTATACACTCTTTGGTCTGCGGCAGCCATACTCGAGTTGAGTCTAATTCTACGACCAGTCATGGCTATACGATGTAAATGTGAATAAGTTATTAACAGTCTAACACATAACAAAGCAAGAGCTCATATGACACCAGATCACATAAACTTTAAAAGTTGAAGATACAAACTTGAAGACCGATTTTTCTTCGTGATCATTAGGTAGTACTACTACTTTGATTAACCTCCTACTTCCCCCTAACGTCCAGGTGCTTTCCGAGTTATTTAAACGCTAGAATGCCTCGTTCATCTCCGTGGCTGAAAAATTTAGGGCAGGGCAGAATACCTTGATGTATCGTTTCCGGTTTGAGAATGTTTATAGCTAATAAGACAGCGCAGCAGAGAGAGAGAGAGAAACTCTATCGAACGCCAGTGACTAGTATCCTATATCATTTGTACAGTTTCCACCTTACGTTAGTTTCCCTCATCACAAGATACTGCAGTTTATCTGACCGTAGCAGATGTCGAGTATTAGAACCAAATGTGGAATGAGCCACATCTGTTTCATTAAGTAAACACACGCCCTGGCTTATCTCGGCACACCTGCGTGTGAATTAAGTATTCAACCGCACCCGATCCCTCCTGTGTCGTGTGCACTGTATTGCATACATCATGAGTGCGTGTACATACACTGTATGTACGTGAACTATAGGCACTGATATATTACATTTATTCACAAAACAATTCTGCTATATGAAGAGCATTGCGTACCCATTTATTATTATTTTCTTTTTTCGGTGATACCAGTAGTCTAAGAATAGTGAACTCCAATATTAAGGATCACCAGAGTTGAAGGAATAACATGCAGAGCACCATATTGTACGCATATAAGCCTTAAGAGTCTCACAGACTATGCGATTGCCTGATCAGGTGTCGTGAACCGGAAATAAACCTCACTGTCTATGCTCTTTGATGTTCTCCGACCAAAGTGGGCGGAGTCCGTCGGCCTCTCCGACCAACTCGCAACCTGCTGTTGCTAGGTTCGTGGCTTCCGTTTTAGTCCAGGTGACCCGAACCCTATAATATTTGCATTTACGTACATTATCTTGGATTAATATAATAATAATAATAATAATAATAATAATCTACCGCCACTACAGTAGTACCGAGATGTGACCCTGCTATCTGAGGAAGGGCAATTGGTCTAGGACACCAATGCATTACTTCCTAAGGACTCGGAAATTAACCTTGAAAAAGGTTAAGATCCCGTCAAGGAGGATATAACTCATAAATTGAAAAAGAGATCTTCCTTTGAGACTAGCGGCAATCACTCTACCGTTCCTAAATTTGCCTTGAAATAAATACTAAAACTCTCGATGCTCTTTTTGGTGCAAAAACTCAATCAATGCGTTTTGTAAAGGTACAGACAACAAGGAAAGTTCCTCATTTAGGAATTCAGTGGATAACAGCTGGGAAGTAAATGTGTTTATAGATAAGCACCAGCTAAAAATTGTTGCCACTTTTTCGACTGCTTCTAAATAAAAAGTCATCAATGAATGCTTGCGGGCTAAACTTGGAAACACATAATTAATCAATGGAGTCTAAAATTTGGTTATCAAGAACTATGAAAACGCTGGGCAGCAAGTTGCTTTAACCTTTCAGAATGTTCGCGAACTTGTAGAGAATCCCTACAGATACATTTGGCTAGTCGCATAGTCTAGCTTCTAGGCTGGGGCGCTCTGTGCTTGCATGTGGAAAATAGACTTATGCCATCAGCATCCAACACCGTTGCACTTAAGCATCATTACAAATGTGAATGCCTTAAGAAATGTCTGACGTCCTTTAAGGGGAAAAAAACGTTACAACTTGAACAACGATATTAAAAGTAAAAAAGATTAAAATCTGGGGAGGGAGAGTGTGAGGGAGCATGCAACAGTAGAAAAATAAAAATAAATATCATCAAGAATTGAAATGGCGTTGATAAATGTTAGCAAGGAAAGCAGATGACGGCACAATATGAATAAAGTGGTGAGTCATAGAACGGGTAAGACAACAAAGGTGGGAGCTATATGATGGTTACTGAGCTACGTCTGGGAAAGAGAGATTTGGGATAGAAAACAATGAGGACCTTGGGCTGTATTTTGGTCTAGACCTTAGAGTTTAGTACCACGGTCTAGAAAGACCGTGGGCTTTATCACGATCTAGAGAGGGCTATGCGTGGGTTATACCGCGGGTGTGGGCTATATCACGATCCAGAAAAGGCATGAGCTTTATCGCGGTCTAGAAAGCGCGTGGGCTATATGAAGGTACTGTTAAATCCAAATTATGATTGGCAGTCACGCCTCATTCACGTGAGCAAATGAAAGAATAAAGATAAAAGCTGTGACAACTAAGAACCCTCATAATTGTGTCGTGCGAATAATTGAATGGGCAAAAATGCATGTGCATAATTTGGCTGAAAGATGAGAACAGACGAAAAGATGAAAACCGAGTGTGTTGAATTGCTACGGTCGTGTGGAAGGAATGGAAGATATGTTGGTGAAAAGGATGTTTAATAAGACATCTTTGGAGAAGGAAAAGAACATGTAGGTTGACAATCAAGCATAAGTTTTAGAAGGAAATAGCCCTAATATCTAGAATATGAGAGAAATCGTCGATTCGATTAACAGCAAGAAAGAAAATACTTTGACTCGAGTCTAAAAGAGACAACTAAACGAACTGGTGTAATAAACTTTTGCTGACATCAGTGAAACTGATTAGTCTATATCTAAGGTCTATATCTGTACTCCGATATGAGCATGCGTTTGTGTGTGTGTGTAAGTATATATGCGAGTGCGCGCGCATGCAGAAGCGCACGTTTATATCATTTAACTGGCAGGTGTTCGAGGAGAAGCCCAGAGAGACTGAGAGAGAGAGACGACCAAATTAAGCCTTTACCGATTCGATCCGAAAGTTGTTTACTTGTTTAGTTTCGGATAGTTCATGGCTCTTAACACTTTCTGGCTTACTGCTGATGAGAATTCGGGAGCTAGTTTATCAATGACCCATTTTTTTTTCTCAAATATCGAAAGTTTTTTGCTCTTAAGAGTAACCTAATGCTGCTTTTAAACAAACAAAAACAAAACAAAACTAAAAGAGAAATTCCGTCTCGCTCGGCGCGAGAGGTGTTGATCAATAATGAGGACTCAAGAGACTTGATGAGGGTAATTAGAAATGCCAAGAGAGAGAGAGAGAGAGAGAGAGTTCCAGCGTCTCTTAAACACATTCTCCTTATCGCTATGTTGATGTGCACAAATTTTATCTTTATTTATTTGGAAATTCCAACTCGTCTTTCTGATTGCCATCTATGACTATGAATACTTTACCTAATTCGAACAAAACTTCTTCAGACTTTACAGCATTAAACGTAGCTAATTTACTTAATCCTTCCTTCCTGCATTTTCAAAAGGAGGGGCAGATGATACTTTTCTCTGCACAGTTTTTTTCATACTTAATATGGTCAGTAATGCGGGCCACATTAGAAAACCGAACTTATTCATCACTGAACACCTGAGCGTGTAAGTCTACAGATGAATTCTTCATCAGAATGAGCAAGCATACGCCTGGCTACATTAATCAAGTTGTTCCACCTTTTAATATAAATATACGTCATCTGATTCAAGCAAAAGCTAGTCCTAAGAAGAAGTGGTTTCATAGAAAAGTAAGACGTCAGTCAAACTATCAAATCATCCTTTAGCTGTCGATAATAGACAGTCTGTGTCTACTAAAGTTGTGATGTTTCATTTTGTGAAAAGGGCATCCTTTGGGTTATCCAAATACAATGGACCCTAATGACACTAATAACCAGAAGTTATTTGATATTATAAGGTGTACGTAGAGTGCAAGGCGATTAATTTAACTATCTGATAAACGACTACATTATGTTACAGGAAGTGTTCAAACACCATTACTTACTGAAAAGGCAAGAATTACGACGAACTAGTTCTCCCGTGAACCTTCAAGAATTTAACATGACCTAATTTCCTTAACATTCACAAAACTTGGGTCACACGCCTTAAATGATATAACAACCGTTAATCAGCCTAGATGAATTCCATATTATTCGCAAGATTATATTTTCTTCGTATTTAGAAACTGTGGCTAGCGCCAGGTAGCTATTAACTACTAAAGTACTGTGTTTAAGCTCAGTGGAGTATAATGTGGTAATTGAGGCAGCAGAGAAAGCCTAGGATATGTAAATTAAAAACACACTCTTTTGTGTTTGTCTTTTTAACCAGAATTTTAGTTTTCTGAAAAGAAAACGATTGTGCCTGCTTTTTCTGTCCGTCCGCACTGTTTTCTGTTCGCACTTTTTCTGTCCGGCCTCCGACCTTAAAAACTACCGAAGCTAGAGTGCTGCATATTGGTATATTGATCATCTATCCTCTAATTATCAAACGTATCAAATTACAGCCCTCTAGTCTCAGTAGTTTTTATTTTATTTAAGGCTAAAGTTAGCCATTATCGTGCGTCTGGCATCGGTAATTCGGCCAGTTTATTTAGTTTCATGAGCCGCGGCTTATATGGCACTATTTTAGGTGGCCTTGATTATGCGCTAGTACAGAAAGCTCGATGGCTACGGCGCATTTTTTTTTTTTTTTTTTACTTATTTCCGTTCAAAACAAAGAGTAACCGAAGACAACGCCTCGCTTAGTGATATGCGGATACATAAAGGAAATGATAAGTCTTTTGATAAGGCTGTTCGATTTCCTGTCTGCACTCATTTTCAAAACTTAGCTTTTACATCAAACTACTTGCAACAAACCTCCGTAAAGTCTTCATATTAGCAACAACAACAATAATAATAATAGTAAAGCATAGTACTATGAGCTAGACCGAGACCTTTCAATATGGCTGGCCTCGGTCCAGCTCATAGTACTATACTATTATTATTATCCTATTATTATTACTATTAATATTATTTTACTATTGTTATAATTATTGTTGTTGCTGGTATCATTATTATTATATAATAAGTTATTGGATATTGGACCCAATTTCACAGAGAAAAATTACCATACCAAAACAGGCTGGCCTAAGCACTTCAACTTTTGTGGTCAAGGCCTAAGCATCTGCTCTTGGATCTAAGCAGTGTCTAGCATAAACGGTTCCTGTAAATCACAGGACTTTCTTTGCATACAGTCACTAAGCAATAACTAAACAGTAATGTATAATCACAAACACTAACATTCACAATGTACTTATGTTCACTAACCACTCACACTTACTACACACTCACTAAACACACACTTACTATACACTCACTAAACACGCACACTCATTAACACTAAACACTCACTGAATAATCAACACTCACTAGGCATTCATTATACACTAAAAACGCACTAAATATTCATAAAACACTAAATACTCAATATACCCCAAGCACTCGATAAACATTCACTAAACACATACTTAATCCTAAAATTTCATTAAACACTTAAGTATTCACTAAGCACTTAGTACTCACTATACGCTAAACACTCGCTAAACATTCACTAAGCACTTACTATACACTAAACCCCTAAACACTCACTGAACACTACTCACTAAACCCCAAATGCTCATTAAACCTCTAAAACACTCATCAAACACTAACCAGTGAATGAACATCCACTCATCACTCATTAAACGCTCAATAAACACTTACACACTAAACATTAATTAAATACCAGCATTCACAAATAAACACTCTCTAAACTTTCACCGAATACTTACTAAACTCTCACTAAACCCTAAACACTTACTGAATGTTTATGCACTAAACACTTGCTAAACACTAACATTCACAAAACATTCACTATTTACTCACTGAATACTTACACACTAAACATTCACTGGATACTACACTAAACATTCACTAAACACTAGCATTCAAACAAGACCTTCAATACTCACTAGAGACTAGACATTCACTGAATACTTACACACTAAACATTCACTAATATTTAAAAAAAAACATTCACTAAAACTTTAAAGGCTCACTAAACATTCACTGGATACTTAAACAATAAACATTCAATAACATTCACAAAACATTTACTAAACCCTAAGCACTCTGTAAATATTCACTGAATAGTTACACACTTAGACATTTACTAAACCCTAAACTAGACATTCACTAAACACTTACCACTAAACCCTAAAAATTGTCTAAACATTTGATCATTAAACATTAACGATAAAAAATTCAAAATCGCACTAATCCCCTGTTCAATTTGCGGGTTACCAGACTTTTAAAAATGGCCGCCAGGCTTTGCAGCGCCGCTCTGGTGGAAAGCCACTGAACTATGCAGTGTACTGGTATAGAGATCGCAACTCCACACATGTACCTTCCGTGGGTAACACGCTCTGCAGGAAGATCGCCGCTCCCATTGAGATGGCTTTGTCTGCCCATACGCACTTTTTCCGTCCTGCAAAATGGTATGTTGATCATCCCACCCTCCAATCATCAAACAAACCAAATTGCAACCCTGTAGCCTCAGTAGTTATTATTTTATTTAAGGTTAAAGTAAGCCATGATCATGCGTTTGGCAACGCTATAGAAAAGGCCACCACCGGGCCGTGGCTGAAAGCTTCATGGGCTGCGACTCATACAGCATTATACCGAGACCTCCAAGAGAGATAGATCTATTGTTGGTGGCCTTGATTATACGCTGTACAATAAAACTATTGCGCCGAAGAAACGTCGGTGCATTTTTTACTTGTTCATTCTTGTCAGCCTCCGCCAAAGATTTCTCTCTTTCCGGTAGAGAGGTTTCTGTTTCCCAAATAAGTTATGACAAGGACCATCGATGGATGATCATGTTTGTCAATTTTTTCTTGCATTTTAATTGATCCCTGATCCTCTTTTCTGCCGGGAACGACTAGGTTTGCTGAACTAGGTTTGCTGTAAAACTTCTCAGTTCCATTTCCACATGTCCTTTATCTTTACAGTGCTGGACCGCGGAACAGTCTTCCCTACGGATGCTGTAGTACATTGCAAATCGCGGAATGGAACTTTGATTTTCCGTGAATAAAAAACGTCATTCAGGTGTTTCAGTCTTATTTTGCACTTCAGCTAATCAATTTGCAAGTTTTAATTGGAAAGTTACCGCCAGCTGAGCAACTGAATGAAGTTACCCAGTCAACAGGAATGACGAAGCCAGAGGCTGTTACTGTAGTCCTATACCTGAGCCCTCGGTCTAAGAAAAGCAAATTCTTCACCCATGAAATTGAAACAAGCAACTGAGCGAATTATTAGCCTGAATGGAACGTGGTAAGAGAATTCATAAAGCTTGTGGGTCTCTTTACATTTCTGTGTTGATAACTGCAAAGACGATGGTAGTACTATAGCGAAGACTTCTTAAGCACAGTCTACGGAGGTTGCTTCTGATGACAGTTCAAACTTGTTTGTAAAGGTAGAGGCAGGGAATTAGTTAGAGGAATCTTCAGGCGACAAGGGAAATTAAATAATACCATTTTTTCTCTTTTTTTGCACTAGAGAAAACACGCACATACCTACAAGAAGGCCTCAGTTTTCTTTTACCCAGCAATCAACGGCTGGCATTAAGAAAATATTATGGTAATAGATGACCGGCAGAAACACGCTACGGCGTCTTCTCAACATTTCCAGCTCGTTATGGTCTCTAATTCATTCATCTTTATGACAGCAAATCAGGTCTTGTAATAAACAATGATTAGACATTACGCCAAGCATCTAGATATTACTGGCGTCTGAATTCAGTTATTATTGGTGTATTTATATTTTGCTTCTTTAATTGTTCTTGTTACAATGTCTACCGAACACGAGGCATTTGACGAGTATGTATATTGTTATTGCATGTAAAAGATTTTATTCAATGGTACCATTTCATTTTCATAATAAGCATATATTGTTATGGCTCTTCTAGAAACTTGATTTGATTGTTAGACTGGAACATACATGGCGCCTCCCTCCTCCCAGATCGCAAAAAAAAAAAAAAAAAAAAAAAAAATTGGCGGAAAATTGTCACGAAGACCCTTGACATTACGGAGGTTTTGCTACAAATAAGCAATTCATGTGTTTGCCTGTGCAATTACTGTCAAGAATCGCAAGCGCAAGTTACTGATGTTTGTCAATATTGCAATATTTCAACCAACCAGAGATGCAATGCAGTTAACAATACTTTTCAAGCCAGACGATCAGCTTCCACCTTGGCGGCGCCAGTGGATGTAACATGACATTGTCGTAAGTCCTAGGGAACCTGAACCTAAAAATTCCTGTTGTAGGTAATGTTAGTTGAAGGTTGTACCTATACTCTGTTTTTTTTCATCTGTCCATCCGCCTGTGGTGTTTTTGTATGGTAACACTGCGTCCCGGCTTTAGAGAGTGGCATTCAGCTTACATTCAACGATTATAATATATCCTATTGCGGATAGTTAACGGTGTAATTCGCATACAGTAAATTATTAAAACACTTTTCAGTTGCAAATGTACACCCAGATATCCTTTTATTTACCTAAAACTTACACATAGCGTAACTATCTAAAGCCCGGACGCAGTGTTACCATACAAAAACACCACAGGCGGATGGACAGATGAAAAAAAACAGAGTATAATGTTACACGACTAAGGAATATTTCAGTGCAAATGCACCGTTGGTTTTCGTCACAAGAGACGTGTAAGTATAAACTGAACACTGCTCTCATATCATGAAGTTTATGTTTTATCTCAACTGTTTCTGTCGATGAATAGTCTAACAAATTTCCGTTTTATTACTATGTCTCAGAATTCCGTGTCAACAAAATGTTTTGTTTACTCCTTAAGTAATATTGGTACTAAAATACAGTTACAATTAACCTAAGATTTTGCTTCAACCCCCAAGAGACGTCTGACCCCAATAGACTTCTTTTTGCATGTTGGCATTGTGCAGGAACCTGTTGCTTGGAGCTTTCATGAAACTAATTTTGATCACATTCATGCAAAACCTCGTCCCCTTTTTATCATGATGAGTCTAAGATAATCTACACAGTTAAGACATGAATTTGTTCATACTTGAATTTAATAAGTCTAACAAGAGGTCGTGTATTAAATTGATAAGTAACCGGAGGATGACATTAAACATTTGTACCCTTATTGACGATGCGTAAGTGCCTGAGGTACAGAATAAACAAATGCACAGAGGATTACAGCAAGACAGTCCAAATAACTCCTTGCATGGTCTAAAACAGTATTCTAAAGCCTTGGACACGTATCCGGCCAAGTCTCACTCTTGTTCTAGTTTCCATGCAATTTTAGTCTCTCAAAATACGAAATCAGGTTAAGTGATATGAAACTAACAAACAATGAAACTATGACATATGAATTGTGTCGCTTACGTAACACTGTCCTTTGTGATTCTGAATATCTGATGATGCTGTGTGTTACTTTCCACTTCCATTTTTAGTCTTCTGTAAAAGAAAACTATTGAGATGGCTTTGTCTGTCCGTCCACACTTTTTTTCTGTCTGCCCTTTCAGCCACGGCCAGGTGGTGGCCTGAGTTGTTGCCACCTATAGCGGTGCTAGACGCACGATCACTGCTAACTTAAACCTTATATATAAAAAAAAACTACTGAGGCTAGAGGGCTGCAATCTTATATGTTTGATGATTGTAGGATGAGTGATCAACGGACGGACAAACAACAATCACAATGGTTTAGTTTGCAGAAAACTAAAAAGGGCTAACGTCTTTGCGTTGTGCAACGCTAGGCTAATGTTTGGTATGCCCGTGGATTTCTGTACAGTGACTACCAATCCACATATAGGGATTAGTGTGCTTTCTAATGTTATTTCTTCAATATGACACTTCTCTGTAAAATAGGTGTCTTTAATTTTGACTAGTATCTTTAACGTAACATGTTCGTCTCCTTAATTCCCAGGGCAGCTCAATGACTGACCTGGGTGACGTGCGCCCATATATAATGCTTTCAGTATGCTGGTTCTTTTAATCTATGTTTGCTCATGCTCTTACGTGCATTGACATCAAGAGTATATGAACCTTCTTAGACCTTATTGTCTCAGTAGACAGCAAGCGAAGCTCTCTATCAGGGTGATGGTCAAGTTGTACTCATTATATTAATCTTCTTCCAATAAAGTCATGAGGGGGTTACAGATCTCCAGCCCACTTTAAGTCATAAGTCCGTCTGGTTGTCCGTCATTGCAAGGTTTAAGGGATTTGAGTCAAATCTGACACATATGCATGAGGCGAGTTCGTCTGTCTGTCTGTCACGCTTATCATATCAACGCAACTCCTCCCACACCTATCTGTATGATTTAATTAAAAGGAATGCTCTTAGATAGCAGTTGGTTGGGCGTATTTGTAATGGGACATGTATTGTTTTAGTAAAATTTGTAGAGTGCGTGTTAACTAGGCTACCTTATCAGATAGGACTAGATACTTCTTCAGTGATTGATTGGAGGCACCATTGTAACAGTAGATAAATTATTCCCCTGTCATAGATAAATAGATATGTTTAATTATGCTTATGGGTACTATGCTTAGATTCAACGTATACTGTTTATTTGGAAAATTTCTTAGATGGCAGTCTCCTTTACCCAATGTATCCAATACCCGATTTGTTGTCCTGGCTCAAAACTGTTAAAAAAATGTGGTAGCCATTTTCAATGCAAATTTCTCCCGATTTTCACTTCCTTAGAGATAAAGTTTTATTGCCAAAATGACATTATAAACACAGTTGCACAATATGTAATGCATGCAAACAAGGACATGAATTGCAGTGCAGCAGGCAGTAAAGAAAAATTATTTTGCTTTCCATCACATACAGATTATTTTCACACAAGCAAACATCAGATAATGCGAAAAGTTTCACTTACATGGAGATTAACCTCCTAAATGCGGAACAATAGGCTTGTATCATATCTTAACCCATTACTGCCTGAATTTTATTTTTAGAATCTTTTTTTATTATTTTAGTTTAATATGTATATTCATGTGATATAATCGTATATTTTTATGCATTTTTTCGTGTATTTGCCCATATTTAAGACCTACTATATATATAGTAGGTCAGGCGGATATGGAGTACACATTTTTATTGAGGAGCTTTTTTATGATAAAGGCCATTGGTATTTTGTCATTTATTAAGAATATGTATTAGACACAAGATACTAAATAATAATATGTATTACAGAATATTATACAGATAATATTGCAGTTTACTGCCGAAATTTCTCTCATTTATAACCTCTACCACTTGCATGCGCTGACAGTATTTGAATGTACGTAGTTACGTAAGTAAATAAATGTTTAACAGGAAATTGATACTTACTGTAGAATACAATAGAAATAAAACTGGTTAATGCTTTAGAAAGGAAATTAAGTCATACTTAAATTTTGAGATAAATTCCATGATATCACGCAATAAGAAACCAGATACTATAATTAACTGTGTTCTAAAGAGACACGACGATGATACTCAACAAACATTTTACATAGATGGAACACCACATTTCATACTCCCTTACGAAGGACGAGATTTGCACGAAGATAAGCACATTTCCATGCCTGCTTTACAAAGTTTGACAAGGTGATCAACACTGTCATGACACACATCTGGAATAGCCCGAAAGACTGTCTTGGCAGGCCTATTCTCACGCCTGGTTCTGCCTGGTGAAGATATGTTCTTGCAGAGAAGTGCCTGAATGACAACAGTGGAAAGTTGCCTTCATCAATCATCCGAGAAAAATATCAGGCCACCACCACGTGTTCATTCTAAGGATGGATATGATAACAGTTGATGTTCGGTTACCACCCTATCAGTGCCACCCATGTGTCTGTTGTAATCGCCATTGAGATAAGGTTGACTTATGCTAATTTCTTTTTGCCGTCCTTTGCTGACTTACGCTAATTTTCATTTTGTCCTTTGCTCACCACTGATACACTTTCCAGGGGATATAGGAGAATATTGGATACCACTGAAACCAACAACATCTAGTGAATATCCACACAATATCCATATTTCCTCGAGGAACCTTCATTTCGTCTGTGGAGTTTATAGGAAAAGTCTTCGGAATTCTATTGTTCCTTACTCTTTCTTTTGCTCCATAGTTTATCCCTGATAGGTGCTTTACTAATGGTAAACTTGTGAAGTGGTTGTCGAAGTAAAGCATCTCTGGTATATCTTTGATATGTCTTGGTAGTTTTTCAAATATAATCCAAATACCTCCACCTTTTCCAAACATTTCTTCATAGTGACGATTCATCCCGAAGGCTGACCCTTGGTATACATAAAAAATAGCTAGATATCCAAGTGGAGAATTTAGACATCCAAATCTCAGTTTTTTTTTTTTTCTGAATGCACTGTTTGCATCCATGCCTACCAAAATATTCTGTCATTGCCTATTCAATCGATTTATTGTGTTTAAATGGTCATTAGAGGTTGGATTTTTGCCATTTTGTCATCCTTGTTTAGTGCCTGATTATCAGTGAAAATGCAGAAAGCGTAGAGTATTTCTTCAAATCTATCATGTGGCATTGTCTTAGCAACGAGTTCGACTCCAACATCATTATCCAAATATAGTACCAGTATAATTGGTGGCGCTTTACTTGTTACGCTGGCCATTTTAGTAATAGGGAACTGAAACAACTAATATGTTATCTGCAAAGTAATTCATCAGCTACTAGGTATTCATCCAAGGACCACAAAATAGCAAACAGGCACTTTATTCTAACGAAGAAACGACAAAGTTGCTCTTAGGAGATACTTTCTCTTCATATTTTTCCCGTCCGTTACATATTTTGCCTTCCCATATCTCCCTGACCTACTATATATAGTAGGTAATGAAATAAAGCCTGTAATATTTATGCTTCAACATCTACCTCAGTTTTGAATATATGAATTGGTTAATGGTTTTCAATAACATGTTATATATCAATATAAAAGATGTTTCATAAACTTGTGTAACCATGAGCTCAAGTCAAAAATGTGAAAATATTAAAAAGTTCGATATACCTTTGGTATTTTGTCAAAAAGTAGGAACATGTGGATACGACAAGGAAAATCTCCTGTTTATATTAGTGATTAGATAAACAAGAACCAAAGAATATGCAAAACAATAATAAAAATAAAATAAATTATGGTGCAATATGTCCTGGCAATTGCAGGGCTACTATATATAAGTAGGTCAGGCATTAATGGGTTAAAATCTTCGTCGTTGTACTTGAATCTATGATGAGAGAGAGAGAGTCTGTTACGTCGCTACAATGAGTTGTCCAGAATGGGTTTACAATAACGGATTGGGCTACTTTTCAAGGCTGTCCGCTTCAAAAATATGCAATCCGCTACTTGCTATATTTCTGGGCTACGTTTTATGATACGATGGAAATTTTTATCATCAGACTTTAATTGTTATTATATTTTTCTGCTACATTCGTTTAGTAGTCTATACAAAAATTTTCTTTCAATTTGCATTGTTATAATTTATTAACTCATTTATTTATTTTATTTTAGTACCTACTCTATTTTTCTCCTTGAACTTCTGATTCTTTTTCATAGTAATTAACGCCACTCGACAGGCGTCACTGAAGCCAGCGTCAGCATGAACCCTATTGTTAAATACTTAACTCATCAAATTTCAAATCTGTGACGGTGACTCTGAATAGCTCGGTTGGTAGGCAAATAATAATACGGGTCTCTTGACGGATCTAACCGTTTCATTCACTGTCGTGAAAACCCTTACCAGTGGGGTTTAGGTACCGGTAGCCTGTCATTGACTAAATGGCCAACCCTAAGCCCAGGGAACAGCAAATCTGTCTGTCGCGAAGGAAGAATGAATAATGCAGGACGGAATTTTACAAGATTTCATTTAAAAATAAATACCTCCCATAACTACTCTGGCAATAATCCGGAGCAAATACCTTGTACTTTACAAATCACTGATAGTTTCGCGGATGGCCGCGTGGCCCCTAAGAGACAGATAAACTTTAATACACAAAATAAAGAAAGCCCAGGGAAATTACTAAAAAACTAATAGTCGATTCGACGCTGGTCAGGGAATATATCATCACTATTTATAGTTACGTTACACGGCAGAAGGACACAGTTCAACGAACACTGATTCAAGCTAACTAATAAATGCAAGTGGTGGCGAATGCTCTTCCGGGCGACCAGAGGGAGAGAGAAAATCGTATGCTGTCCACCCTGATTTGAAATCAGTCCGGAAGTTTATCTTCACTTTCGGGGCGCTGTGCGTGATCAATTAGGCATTATTCTAACGCCTCTGATTTCATCCCAGGTCCCGGTAGGATAGTTCAATAACAATTTATGTGATAAGAAACATAGATGTGGGTACTGCTTCCCACACCCCGGACGAATAAAACCCCTAAATACAGACAAATACGTATGTAGCTGCCGAGGAAACCATCGCCTTCCTGGCGCCAGCTACGTATATTCTATTACTTCTGATCCGAGAGCTCACCAGATCAATAACGCCTCAGTAGCGTGGTTGGTATGGTGTTTGCGTCACACCTCGTGGACGTGGGTTCGATTCTCGGTCATTCCATTGAGAGTGAGAGATGTGTGTATTTCTGGTGATAGAAGTTCACTCTCGACGTGTTCGGAAGTCACGTAAAGCCGTTGGTCCCGTTGCTGAATAACCACTGGTTCCATGCAACCTAAAAGCACCATACAAACAAAATTCAGCAGATCAATATGGACCTGAGCAGATTCAAGTCGAGAAAAGACTGTGTGTAACGATGGAGATCTTCCATTTAAAATTTATAGCAATAGGCTACCCTTGAAGATTGATAAACAGAGAGCGAATAGGTTTTCATCTAATCAAAGATGTTAAGTTAACCACTCGAAGTTAAGATTGTATATAGTCGAGTGTATGTACGTAAGTGCGTAACTATAGGCTAAGCAAGTGCATAAATGCGCAACCCCAAATTGCTCTGAACGGGACGAGTACGGCAACGGTAGAGGGGAAAGGAATTTTGCTCCCCTTATATTCATTTGAAATTGCACATTTCTCCTTTGTTGTAAAATTGGTATTTTGTACTTGCCCTTATTTTATTATGTTGGCTACATGTTGCCATAACACTAAATAGAGCTCCTTTGTAGTTTTTTACCTTGACATAACTGCCAATTACCAAGAATTGTAATGGTACCATTAGGTAAGTTGCACCATGTTGAGTTTTCTTGTGGTTGCTATTGTACCACCACCGTAGGCCGAGACGTGAATTAGATCCGTATACATTATGAAAATGTCAAATCATGAGTTAGATTCCACCTGTTATGCATATAGTCAGGCTAACTATGCTGTGAAACAGTTACTTCGCACGAGTACACTACTTATCGCCTATAGGCTAAGGACTGCATACTCTTTGGCACAAGAGTACAGTCCTAAATGAACTGTTTGTATTACAGATAACCAAGCCCGTCAGTTCGGATTTTTTATCCTGACGGGGGGGGGGGGGGGGGGGGGGGGGGGGGGGGGGGGGGGGGGTGGGGGGGGGCAAATACGGCGAAGCGAGCCTATTCACTTTGTTCTTTTTTTTGGGGAGGGCCGTTATTATGTTTTTTGAAGCCACATAAACAAGGTATTGAAACAAAATTATTTACTCCCACTAATGTTGGTTTGTCTCATCATCACTGGTAGTTAGTAGACAAACAAGGATCAAGAAACTTAATATTTCCGAGATTTGCATATATTCATAATAGCACATTTAATAAGAAAACTTACTGCACATTTAATAAGAAAACTTTACATTTTAATGGAAATATACTTCATATAAATCAAATTATAGTGCAATCGGCTGGCAACGCCAAGCATTAGTGAAATCATGAAACAATTGCATTATTAGAGTAATGGAATTTATATTATAACAAATAAAAAGATATAATTTGATGATTTGAGCACCACAATGAAAATAAATATAAAACTAATAATGTTGATGATGAGTACCAAAATCTAAATAGAATGTAAAAAAAAATTTATTCTCATTCTATATAGAATTACTCGATGGGTACCGAAGGTGTCTCATGCGAGCAAAATCAGTCACTAGCTCTTCCAAATCAAATGACTTAACCATTATGTTGTTTTGTGGCCATCAACAACAAATAAGATAGCCCAGTCCCTCGCTAGTTGTTCGTAGGTAGTTCTTTACATGTTTAACAAAAAAATTTCATTACTAGTAGTTAGTGACTGGAGTGGTAAACGATATTTTAAGGATAGTTAGTAACTCTTAAAAGGCAACTGGTAAGGTTTTTAGAGCAGTGTATACATCGATTAGGTATCTTGTTTTTGTTCCAGGAATACCTTTGCAGACTGAATCTGTGAAACCAAGAGGACTGTAGTATCAATGTGTGCACTGTAATGTTTTGCGAACAGTTTTTCTTCATCAAGGAACTGCTTTGATTGACAGTCAAATGGAGAGAGAGAGACTTAATAAATCTGTTGCTGCTGAAACTGCGGTCAAATTCGGCAGTGCACTTATCCCCCATTACTGGCAAATGTAACTCTTCAAATGTAGTTTTAGATTTATGTTCTGAGAAGACACCAATTGCCCTTGTCGCTTCCCAAGTGTAGTACGGGTTGTGAGATACTATTCTTTCAGTCTATTTTATGTTGGTTGTATTCTCTTGCTGCAAGCTATCCCACAGGGGCACTTACCTCTGGTACATAATTTCCCATTTTTCTAGCAAACTCTAGGCCTCATCATACAACTTCGCATATTCCTCTGTCAGTTCTCTTTTACCAATTTGTTTTTGATATAACTTAATGTGATGACATTTTAATTTCGGTAGGAATAATGGAAAGCCAGCTGCAGTTACTTCTTGGGGCTTGGAGGCGAGGAGGCCAAGTTGGTGGTTGTTGGAGGGGGCCGGATCTTGAGTCTAGCGCCCCCCCCCCCCCACCACTTAAATGACGCCCCTGCAGGGAACCAGTAAAGGGGACCAGTGTAAGAACCAATGTTTGTTCTTACTGTTATGGAATAAATACAACTAGGAATAAGTGGCTTCCACAATGTATCCACCTGCTGTTATTGGGAAGAAATATTAAGGAAAACTGCCGGGAGCCAGCCTTTCCCTTAGCCCCAACTACAATATTAGTGCAGTAGATCATTCATGTGATGTTTAGAAAAAGGTATTCCATGTACTTTTAAAGTTCAGGAAAAATGAAATTGCGCAAAACAAAATCCACAGGCCTTAATCCAGAATGTATGGTCACCTGTGCTAATGAAAGATCTGGTCTCAGACCTGAAAAACCTCATCCTTTTCCATTGATAAAAATGAGTCTTACAGACTTTGCTTGTGTCAAGCACTTGTGTATGTGTTCGATACTATAGTAAGAAACAAGATAATGTCCAGTTTGTTGGACTATTTCAGTCACTAGTACGACAGCCGAGGCTCTGTACCAGCGCATCAAAAATTATTTTCGGGAAATTGATGTCTATTTTAATCAGTGTGTTACACACTGTACTGATGGAGCATCAAACCAGAGCTCTGATCAACCCTTGCGGCTGTCACCAAGCAGTGCACTGTTTATTAAAAGACATGCCAAATCTGCTTCTAATTAAGTGTACTTTCCATTCTCTCCACATGGCATTCATGCTCTAATGCATCAGAAGAATTACCTTCAAATATAGATTATATGTCGCAAGGAACATAACTGGTTTCATAGATCTGCATTAAGAAGAAAATCTTTAGGAAGTCAGCTCATTGATTGAAAAAAGCCCTTACAATTAGTTCTTCTGTCAAGTAGTATACATTGGCTCGCCAGGTGTAACCGTGACAAAAAAAAAAATCTTTAGCATTGCGATTCTTTGAAGAGTCACTTCCTGCTTGCTCCATCACATAAGTAAAACACTTCATGCTAATGTCGCTAAGCCAGGGTTCACACATCACAAAGGTTTAATTTCAAACTCCAGCAAAAACAAACAATTTAATAAAAGAACACCACGATTTACAGTTACTGTTAACCCAGCTTAACGCATGAAACAAGGAATCACTTAAATATAATACAATTTCACTCAAGATTTATAAAAGAACAATACATTACAATATAAAGAATAAGACTGCTACTCCATTGGGCACTTACAGTAAGAGGACCAGGCGAGACTGATTTAAGACTTCAAATAGGTGGTTCGAAGAAAACCTAAAGGCGTGGCCAACGGAAGCACTCCGAAAACATTGTAACTAAAAGGTTCAAGGATCTCAAAAAGAGGTACAGTAAAATGCACTGTACATTACTCCTAGATCAAATAATACTAGCTATATACAAAAATAGTACAGTACCAATCTGCATCTGGGCGACACCCCCCCCTAGAAGGACGAGCCTAACAGAGCGAAGATGGACGATACTGTCGTCTTGAAATGGAGTTATCATGCTGAAGATGGAAGACGCGATAAGACATCTGCCATGAAGTTACTGGTTCCTTTTATGTGGTTATCTTCAGGGGAAAATTCTGAAGATGGACCAGCGGTTTTCTACGATCTGGATTTATGCAAGTATTATTATTAACATTCTTTACTACTGGATATGACCCACAAAACTTAGCTTTAAGAGGGGAACCAGGGACAGGGAGAAATGCTAACAAGGTAGTTAGTTTTAAATTTTCTAACTTTACTAACTTTATCATAGTTCTGTTTCATTACTAACAGAGCCCTAAAAAAAAAATTCTCCCCTCAGCAACTTTCCGAACTTTCTTCAAAAGTACTTTTAAGTTTACCCATATATTGTTGGATGGTTTGGTTAGAATCAGATTGTGTTTAAACATTCCTCTTTAATTACTGAAAGGGGTCCTCTGACTGGTCTCCAAACAACATCTACTATGGAGAAAAACCAAGGGACTCGTGGGAAACTTCCCCGATAGCAAATGAAGAAAATCTAAATCCTCATCCCAAGTTAACTCAAAACACAAAATTTCCTAAGCACACACTAGAAAGTTGGTCCAACGCTAAGGGCACCCGCCCAGAGACGGGGTGATAAGCGGCTGACAAAGTTTGCTTAATATTCAGCTCTGAGTACTTTGGCAAGAGGGTCGCTGGTGAAATTTGAACCTCTATCACTATGTATTTCCTTTGGGATACCGAAATTCGTGAAAACTTTCATTGAAGCATTAGCAATGTTGCTATCAGAAATGTTACGAAGAGGGATGGCAATAGGGTATCGGGTCGTAGGTAGGACCTAATATAGTTAGCAAGTACAGATTCCCTTTTTTGGACCAACGTTATCTATAAGGTTCATCAGGGACTAAGACTGGTTGTAAAGGAGCCTTTGGTATTACCTGGTTAGGTTTAACCCAGATATCCGACATACATGACAAGTGCGAACAATTTTTGGTAAATCTTTTTTCATATTAGGCCAAAAGAAGCAATTCAAAATCTTACCATGTCTTATGAACTCCTAAATGTCCTCCATATGGCATCATGAGCCATTTCCATTACAGAATTCCTAACAGGAAGAGGTAGCACAATTTTACGCTTTTCACTCCAGGTATCTGCATTAGATAGGGGACTGAAACCTCGTTAACAAATCAGATTCATAGTAAAATTTTGAAACTCTTTAACTCGCTACTAGAACTGCTTGGTCTTTAAGCTTAATCAGTTATCGTGCTTCTGTGCTTCAACAAGGTCATCTCTACTCCTAACATTTCGTGCTTCAAAATCTATAGAAGTTGATTAGGAGGCTCATCTAAACGAGATCTCTGGCTGCGAGTGAAAACACAAGGATTTACAAAGCAATCTAAATCAGGTTCCAAGTTTTCACTTACAGGTTTTTCCATTGCAATGACATTGGGAACTACCAAACGTCCTGCAAGATCATTAGCCAACAATAAAGTTACCCTTCTTACTGGAAATTTAACATCTTATGCCTACCACCACATTACCCTTCTTAATAGACAATCAAGATGAACATTAGCATGGGGAACATCAGGTCTTTCATGAGAACATTTTCATTGGTTACATTAGCCTCAATATCAGAGTTTCTCAAAAGTAAACTGTGTGAAGCCGCTGTGTTACGAAGTATCCTAACTTATACCTTTCCCCATCTGGGCTCAAAGCTACGGTTCCATCAAGAGTAAAATAACCAATAAATCCACGGGCTTTTCAATATGCGAGACCAGGCTTAATCTGACTATCTGTTTTACTTTTGAAGTTAAGAAAATGGTTAAATGGGTTCCGAAAAGGGAAGGAAGTTTATTTTGCATTTAGGGTCTGGACAGTTTAATTGTGTGCCCTTCTTTCTTACAAAGAACTACAGCGAACAACATTAGACGCTTTAGCCATATCTTCAGACCTCGGGTTTAGCTGGAAATTCTGGTTCTCTCATTGTTGCCACTTTTATGTATTAATGAGTAAGTGCCTGCTAGAGAAGCCGCCTTTAACAAGTCGTTTTCTTACCTGTCCTCTAAATGCATCAATGTTCAAAGGAAGCTTTCGTTTCAACTCTTAATGTTGAATCAAATTCTCTAATTCAGCAGAAATAGTTAATGCCTCGGATTTTAACCATTTTCTAAACTCAATTTCTCTAAGCGAATTCTACATAATTTTGAGTTTGTGAACTTAGTTGTGTTACGAAAGGTTTTGACTGTATCCCTCAGCTGATATTGAAAAAAAAGCACACAAAATTACTTTCTTTAAAAACACCTTGGTAATCTGTAGTGTTTTCGAGATTTCTACAAACTTTCGCAGCCTTTCCAGTTAATTTCGGTCTTATAACCAAACCCACTGATCGCGTGGCCGATCCAAATACAAAGCACTTTAAGATAGGTCTCAAGAATGTTAAATAAAGTTCATTTCCGTGATCAGAGAACCTAGTGTCACCCATCTGCCAGATTGGTACTGTATTTTGTATATACAGTACCAATCTGGCAGATGGGTGACACTATGTTCTCTGACGGAAATGAACTTTATTTAACATTCTTGAGACCTATCTTAAATTATTTTAAAAGAATGAATCTACTTTTCCAAAGAGAAGAAGCTTAGGAGCTGACCAGCTTTCACACTGGGGGGTCGCAATGCTCAGGAGAATAGTGCATCCTGATTGTGTAAAACTTGAGGCTGGTATGACCCTGAACGTCAGCATTTCTTGCTTTTAGTAGAGTTGACTTGTTTTTGATTGTATGGTGTTTTTACTAGTTGCATGGAACCAGTGGTTATTCAGCAACTGGGTTAAAGGCTTTTACGTGACTTCCGAACCACATCGAGAGTGAACTTCTATCACCAGAAATACAAATCTCTCACTCCTCAATGGAATGGCGGGAATCGAACCCGCGACCACCGAGGTGGAGAAACAAACTACCAAACCAACCACACCACTGAGGCGCTTAGAGTTGACTTTGGCTTTGAAATTTTCTCCTTATTGGATAGCAAAAAAAGAAAAAAAAAAAAGGATAATTGGATTGCGGATGAAGACTTTAATGACATCGGATCTAGATGCCATAGGTGCCTTATCAAAGTTTGCAATGAACTACTTACTCGTTTGGCAGACAATGTTGGGACATTACAGAAAATAAAGAATTTATCGCCTGTTTCTTTGAGCCCTGCGCGCCCTCAATCTTCTGAGTTGCCACTAGAACTAGCTGATCTGTCAAAGATACAGCGTCTCAGTGGCGTGGTTGGTTTGGTGTTTGCTTCTCACCTCGGTGGTCGTGGGTTCGATTCTCGGCCATTCCATTGAGGAGTGAGAGATGTGTATTTCTGGTGATAGAAGTGCACTCTCGACGTGGTTCGGAAGTCACGTAAAGCCTTTAACCCCGTTGCTGAATAACCACTGGTTCCATGCAACGTAAAAACACCATACAAACAAACAAACAGTCAAAGATAACCGATATGAGAGTCAGTGGCGAAAAATCTTAACTCTTGACTGGAACCAGAGTCAAAGTGGAACAATATGTGCAATGAGATTGTTCAATCTTTCTGGATAATTGTTTTTGGTCATTGCAATTACCGTGGAAAATTCAGGGGAAGACTTTGGGCCTTACGGATCTGGCAGAATTTGCTTTGAAGGTCTTTATATAACCTTCCAATAAGTAATGTTTTAGTTGAACATGTTTTTTCACGTGTCACACCATTGAAATCTAAGTTACGAAACAGAATGTCTAGAGCTATTAACATCAATACCTGCTTAGAATAAAGCAGTCCTTAAATAAAATGGAAAGTGTTGTGTAGCTTTTGAGCCCACTAGGGCAATGTTAAATTTTTACTCTTCAATATACACTTATGAACAAGAAAGCGCTGATGAAGATGAGGAAGTTATTCAGTGAAAAAATGTTTGAAACTTAATCAATTCAGGATGATGACGAATATTTTTTTTTTTTTTTTTTGCGAAGCTCCTTAATTCACGAAGTTTATTACTGCCAGAAAGGGGGTTCAATATTTTGAGTTCATTTCCATTGTACCATCGCAAGAGAAAAGAAAGTTATTTTTGTTCTTTTGGTTTGAATAGAAGTTCGGCCTTTTAAGTTCAGAGGAGAGAATAGGAATTTGTACACAGCTGAGCAAACAATCAACAGCAGCACTTCTATCCAATGATATAACAACTTATGAAAGGTAAGTAGACTGACATTTCTCACTGTTTTATTTATGTTTATAATACATGCAGTGTTCGATTGTTCACGTGAAGAGTAGATGCAGTAAAACCACAAGGATAAAACTAGATGGGAAATCAAGTGTTTTCACCTTTCCTTGTTTTTTTACTGTATATAACATGTTTTCACATTTCCTGGTTGTTTTCCTGTATATAACAGGCCTGTACTGAGGGGGCGGGGGTCGAATGACCCCAAAATTTCTTGAAGTCCATATTTTCTGTGACTATCCTTTTCATTGAACTGTACTTTACAAAGGTTTATATAATAAATAAAATTTTGGGGGGCAAGTTTTTTTTATAATTTTTGTTATTAAACATTAACATCATTGAAAAAGAAACCCACAAATTCAATTTGTAACTTGTTTACTTCTAAGTATTTACATTAAGTTTTTTACTCCACACTCGAGTACTTTCAGGCCCTTCTGTGGCCCATCTCAAGAGATGTTTGGGATGTTAGCCTGGGTCAAGGCCCAGCAGTTCTTCTGGGAACTTCTTCTCGTTGTGCTGTCATTTAGCGATGGCTGTTCTGGTTTTTCTTGAGAGTTGCCAATCCCCTCCCTCTTGTCGCTCTGATATCCTGAGCTGATGGTCAATGGAATTCACCCTTGTGGTAAGGGTGTGGTCACCGAAAGTCTGTTGGGCAGGAAACCTAATCTCCAGGTCAGCAGGGTCAATCTTAGCTTCTTTTAATATCAAAGCTCGGCTTATGGGATCTTCTGAGGTAAAACCTTTGTTTCCTTCAATTACTTTGATCTCTCTGATAAGCGCACCTTCTACTACCCTCCTGTGACTAATTTTGTTTGCTTTTGTATATAAGCCTACTGTTTTTGAAATCCATCCTATGGTCATTTTCCCAACAATGTCTAGCTATAGCACTCCTGAGAGTTAAGCTGTACTGCCCTTCTATGTTCTTGGACTCTAGTCCTTATTCCCCTACCTGATTCCCCCACATATCTGTCTCCACAATTATTGCAATTGATTATATATACCCCCGCTACTCATCTGTATTACTGTCTTCTCCTTCCAATTTATTTTTACATACTTGTTTTTTAAAGTATTATCAAATGTATATACAAATTTATATTGACTTTCTTTCATTTTTGAAGTGATTTGTTTTTCATTTTAGGCATAAAAGGGAGGGCAACTATTTTCTTGTTTTCTTTATTCCATGTACTCTCTACATTCGCTCTGTAAAATATTTTTCTAGCTTTGTTGAGTGCCCTTTTTCTGAACCATTCCGGGTATGCCTAATGCATCGAAGCTTTTATCGATGTAATTTATATTTCTTGCTCTATCTTGCAAGGGTCACACGTTCTCATTGCCCTAAGAAAATAAACCTGTTAGAACCCCTATTTTTATATCATGACTATGAAAAGAGAAGAAATGAATATATGAGTTTGTATGTGTGGGCTTTCTATATGTGCTGAATTCATATCCTGTTCTTTTCTTTCTATGAGTATGTCTAAAAAGGGCAGTTTATTATTGTTACTTTTCTCTAAAGTGAACTGGATATTGTTATCAAACTTATTGAGCTCATCTAGAAAAGTTTCTATTTTATTTCCATCCCTTGCAGAATAGCAAAAATATCATCCACGTATCTCCACCATCCTTGCAGTTTTAAGTTAGGGACATTCACATTAGGAACTAGATTAGTTTCGAAATATTCCATATAGATGTTAGCGAGTATAGGTGATAATGAGGACCCCATAGCTACTCCATATTTTTGTTTGTAACTGTCCTCAAACGTGAAATAAGTATCACTGACACACAATTTGATCAACTCAAGGAAGACGCCTATTTCGATGTTTGGATTGAAAATACCCTCATTATGTTTAGTCTGTAGGAATTCTAATACTTTATCTAAGGGGACATTGGTGATAATGCTAACCTACATCAAAACTACCATGTGTCCCTTTATATTCTTTTTCTTAACTTTGTCTATGAAATCTACTGAATGTTTAATATGGGATTCTGAAAATATACCTAAGTATATTCCTAGTTCTCCAGCTAACCACACAGCTAAGTTTTTGTTAGGAGATTTCCTACTAGAAACAATAGGGCGTAGTGGGCAGCCCTCCTTGTGAGTTTGGGGCTGCCATATATATATGCAAGTTCAGGTAAATTACTTGAGAATAATTTAGTGCATAGCATGTCCTTCCCATTACCTAGTCTACTGATTATTTTCTTCACATTCTGATTAAAGGTATTCTGAAGCTTTTGGATTGTTGGAGGATTCTCTATTTTAGCATAAGTAGTTTCATCATCTAGTAGCCTGTACATTTTAACCCTATATTCTGAGCTATTCATGATGACAATACTACCCCCTTTGTCAGCTTCATAATTCTAATATCTTTGTAGCTTTTTAATCCCTTCAGAGCGATACTAAATCTCCTTGGCAAGATATCTCCAAGTTTGCTTTCATTACTTCCTATCATCACTCCTCTGAGAAAAGGAGCTAAATCATTGTGATGTTCAACGCATTAAGGTAGTTAACATCCTTGCTGTTGAATTCTATGTTAATATTGTTTGTAGTCCCTGCACAAAAATTTAATCCTAGCCCTAGTGCTGCTGTTTCATCCCTAGATCAATTATCCTACTTGAGATATTCTTTATATTATCCATACTTGCTAATTTTTTATCCAAACCGAATTACTAAAATAAACTCCTCAAACTTATTTTTTAATGTTGACCATGTTACGATTTGTATCAAAGTTTACTCTACTGTTGACCTGGCCCAACAACTTTTTTGTACCACTCACCCCTTATGGTCTCTTGAAGTGTGTTTTGTGTACTCCTTACACCAGCAAATGCAGCTTCTTTTTCTTCTCCAATAAGCTCTTGCAACTGATCCTTGATGTATCCTTCTTGAAAACTGCTGAATGCTTCTCCACTCCAGGGTCTTCTTCCAATCCTGCCATATGTTTTTGACACACTTTGTTCTTCAAACATTCACTTATAAACCAGATCTTGTTTTTCATGGCTTTGGCTTTGTAAAGTTGTGTTTCATATCTTCTTGCATAATGAACAGCTTGAGTTCCAGCGACTTCATACAGTTGTTGAAATGTACTTCTGTTGTAATGTTGCTGTGGGTACATGATGAACCAAACAAAAACTTCTTTCAGTTTTCTTCTGAAGATTGAAAAAGAAACCCACAAATTCAATTTGTAACTTGTTTACTTCTAAGTATTTACATTAAGTTTTTCTCCACACTCGAGTACTTTTCAGGCCCTTCTGTGGCCCATTCTCAAGAGATGTTTGGGATGTTAGCCTGGGTCAAGGCCCAGCAGTCTTCTGGAACTTCTTCTCGTTGTGCTGTCATTTATGCGATGGCTGTTCTGGTTTTCTTGAGAGTTGCCAATCCCCTCTTGTCGCTCTGATATCCTGAGCTGATGGTCAATGGAATTCACCCTTGTGGTAAGGGTGTGGTCACCGAAAGTCTGTTGGGCAGGAAACCTAATCTCCAGGTCAGCAGGGTCCAATCTTAGCTTCTTTTAATATCAAAGCTCGGCTTATGGGATCTTCTGAGGTAAAACCTTTGTTTCCTTCAATTACTTTGATCTCTCGATAAGCGCACCTTCTACTACCCTCCTGTGACTAATTTTGTTGCTTTTGTATATAAGCCTACTGTTTTTGAAATCCATCCTATGGTCATTTTCCCAACAAATGTCTAGCTATAGCACTTCCCCTGAGAGTTAAGCTGTACTGCCCTTCTATGTTCTTGGACTCTAGTCCTTATTCCCCTACCTGATTCCCCCACATATCTGTCTCCACAATTATTGCAATTGATTATATATACCCCCGCTACATCATCTGTATTACTGTCTTCTCCTTCCAATTTATTTTTACATACTTTGTTTTTTAAAGTATTATCAATGTATATACAAATTTATATTGACTTTCTTTCATTTTTGAAGTGATTTGTTTCATTTTTAGGCATAAAAGGGAGGGCAACTATTTTCTTGTTTTCTTTATTCATGTACTCTCTACATTCGCTCTGTAAAATATTTTTACTAGCTTTGTTGAGTGCCCTTTTTCTGAACCATTCCGGGTATGCTAATGCATCGAAGCTTTTATCGATGTAATTTATTCTTGCTCTATCTTGCAAGGGTCACACGTTCTCATTGCCCTAAGAAATAAACCTGTTAGAACCCCTATTTTTATATCATGACTATGAAAGAAGAAGAAATGAATGATATTGAGTTTTGTATGTGTGGGCTTTCTATATGTGCTGAATTCATATCCTGTTTTTTCTTTTCTTTCTATGAGTATGTCTAAAAAAGGGCAGTTTATTATTGTTACTTTTCTCTAAAGTGAACTGGATATTGTTTATCAAACTTATTGAGCTCATCTAGAAAGTTCTATTTTATTCCACTCCCCTTGCAGAATAGCAAAAATATCATCCACGTATCTCCACCATCCTTGCAGTTTTAAGTTAGGGACATTCACATTAGGAACTAGATTAGTTCGAAATATTCCATATAGATGATTTTAGCGAGTATAGGTGATAATGAGGACCCCATAGCTACTCCATGTTTTTGTTTGTAAACATGTCCCTCAAACGTGAAATAAGTATCACTGACACACAATTTGATCAACTCAAGGAAGACGCCTATTTCGATGTTCGAGAGTTTATTTAGTTAATTCGGTTTGGATAAATTTAGCAATATGGATAATATAAAGAATATCTCAAGTAGATTATTGACTAGGGATGAAACAGCAGCACTAGGGCTAGGATTAAATTTTTGTGCAGGGACTACAAACAATATTAAAATAGAATTCAACAGCAAGATTAACTACCTTAATGTTGAACATCACAATGATTTAGCTCCTTTTCTCAGAGGAGTGATTGATAGGAAGAATTAATGAAAGCAAACTTGGAGATATCTTGCCAAGGAGATTTAGTATCGCTCTGAAGGGATTAAAAAAGCTACAAAGATATTAGAATTATGAAAGCTGACAAAGGGGGTAGTATTGTCATCATGAATAGCTCAGATATAGGGTTAAAATGTACAGGCTACTAGATGATGAAACTACTTATGCTAAAATAGAGAAGTCCTCCAACAATCCAAAAGCTTCAGAATACCTTAATCAGAATGTGAAGAAAATAATCAGTAGACTAGGTAATGGGAAGGACATGCTATGCACTAAATTATTCTCAAGTAAATTACCTGAACTTGCATATATATATGGCAGCCCCAAAATCACAAGGAGGGCTGCCCACTACGCCCTATTGTTTCTAGTAGGAAATCTCCTAACAAAAAACTTAGCTGTGTGGTTAGCTGGAGAACTAGGAATATACTTAGGTATATTTTCAGAATCCCATATTAAACATTCAGTAGATTTCATAGACAAAGTTAAGAAAAAGAATATAAAGGGACACATGGTTAGTTTTGATGTAGTAGCATTATTCACCAATGTCCCCTTAGATAAAAAGTATTAGAATTCCTACAGACTAAACATAATGAGGGTATTTTCAATCCAAACATCGAAATAGGCGTCTTCCTTGAGTTGATCAAATTGTGTGTCAGTGATACTTATTTCACGTTTGAGGGACATGTTTACAAACAAAAATATGGAGTAGCTATGGGGTCCTCATTATCACCTATACTCGCTAACTCTATAATGGAATATTTCGAAACTAATCTAGTTCCTAATGTGAATGTCCCTAACTTAAAACTGCAAGGATGGTGGAGAATACGTTGGATGATATTTTTCGTCTATTCTGCAAGGGGTGGTGGAAATAAAATTAGAAACTTTTCTAGATGAGCTCAATAAGTTTGATAACAATATCCAGTTCACTTTAGAGAAAAGTAACAATAATAAACTGCCCTTTTAGACATACTCATAGAAAGAAAAAAAGAAACAGGATATGAATCAGCACATATAGAAAGCCACACATACAAACTCATATATTCATTTCTTCAATCTTTTCATAGTCATGATATAAAAATAGGGGTTCTAACAGGTTTATTTCTTAGGGCAATGAGAACGTGTGACCCTTGCAAGATAGAGCAAGAAATAAATTACATCGATAAAAGCTTCGATGCATTAGCATACCCGGAATGGTTTCAGAAAAAGGGCACTCAACAAAGCTAGAAAATATTTTACAGAGCGAATGTAGAGAGTACATGGAATAAAGAAAACAAGAAAATAGTTGCCTCTCTTTTATGCCTAAAAATGAAACAAATCACTTCAAAAATGAAAGAAAGTCAATATAAATTTGTATATACATTTGATAATACTTTAAAAAACAAAGTATGTAAAAATAAATTGGAAGGAGAAGACAGTAATACAGATGATGTAGCGGGGGTATATATAATCAATTGCAATAATTGTGGAGACAGATATGTGGGGAATCAGGTAGGGGAATAAGGACTAGAGTCCAAGAACATAGAAGGGCAGTACAGCTTAACTCTCAGGGGAGTGCTATAGCTAGACATTGTTGGGAAAATGACCATAGGATGGATTTCAAAAACAGTAGGTCTTATATACAAAAGCAACAAAATTAGTCACCCAGGAGGGTAGTAGAAGGTGCGCTTATCAGAGAGATCAAAGTAATTGAAGGAAACAAAGGTTTTACCTCAGAAGATCCCATAAGCCGAGCTTTGATATTAAAAGAAGCTAAGATTGACCCTGCTGACCTGGAGATTAGGTTTCCTGCCCAACAGACTTTCGGTGACCACACCCTTACCACAAGGGTGAATTCCATTGACCATCAGCTCAGGATATCAGAGCGACAAGAGGGGATTGGCAACTCTCAAGAAAACCAGAACAGCCATCGCATAAATGACAGCACAACGAGAAGAAGTTCCAGAAGACTGCTGGGCCTTGACCCAGGCTAACATCCAAACACTCTTGAGAATGGGCCACAGAAGGGCCTGAAAGTTACTCGAGTGTGGAGTAAAAAACTTAATGTAAATACTTAGAAGTAAACAAGTTACAAATTGAATTTGTGGGTTTCTTTTTCAATCTTCAGAAGAAAACTGAAAGAAGTTTTTGTTTGGTTCATCATGTACCCACAGCAACATTACAACAGAAGATACATTTCAACAACTGTATGAAGTCGCTGGAACTCAAGCTGTTCATTATCAAGAAGATATGAAACACAACTTTACAAAGCCAAAGCCATGAAAAACAAGATCTGGTTTATAAGTGAATGTTTGAAGAACAAGTGTGTCCAAAAACATATGGCAGGATTGGAAGAAGACCCTGGAGTGGAGAAGCATTCAGCAGTTTTCAAGAAGGATACATCAAGGATCAGTTGCAAGAGCTTTAGGGAGAAGAAAACGAAGCTGCATTTGCTGGTGTAAGGAGTACACAAAAACACACTTCAAGAGACATAAGGGGGTGAGTGGTACAAAAAGTTGTTGGGCAGGTCAACAGTAGAGTAAACTTTGATACAAATCGTAACATGGTCAACATTAAAAATAAGTTTGAGAGTTTATTTAGTAATTCGGTTTGGATAAAATTTAGCAATATGGATAATATAAAGAATATCTCAAGTAGATTATTGACTAGGGATGAAACAGCAGCACTAGGGCTAGGATTAAATTTTTGCGCAGGGACTACAAACAATATTAACATAGAATTCAACAGCAGATTAACTACCTTAATGTTGAACATCACAATGATTTAGCTCCTTTTCTCAGAGGAGTGATGATAGGAAGTAATGAAAGCAAACTTGGAGATATCTTGCCAAGGAGATTTAGTATCGCTCTGAAGGGATTAAAAAGCTACAAAGATATTAGAATTATGAAAGCTGACAAAGGGGTAGTATTGTCATCATGAATAGCTCAGAATATAGGGTTAAAATGTACAGGCTACTAGATGATGAAACTACTTATGCTAAAATAGAGAATCCTCCAACAATCCAAAAGCTTCAGAATACCTTTAATCAGAATGTGAAGAAAATAATCAGTAGACTAGGTAATGGGAAGGACAGCTATGCACTAAATTATTCTCAAGTAAATACCTGAACTTGCATATATATATGGCAGCCCCAAAATACACAAGGAGGGCTGCCCACTACGCCCTATTGTTTCTAGTAGGAAATCTCCTAACAAAAAAAACTTAGCTGTGTGGTTAGCTGGAGAACTAGGAATATACTTAGGTATATTTACAGAATCCCATATTAAACATTCAGTAGATTTCATAGACAAAGTTAAGAAAAAGAATATAAAGGGGACACATGGTTAGTTTTGATGTAGTAGCATTATTCACCAATGTCCCTTAGATAAAGTATTAGAATTCCTACAGACTAAACATAATGAGGGTTTTCAATCCAAACATCGAAATAGGCGTCTTCCTTGAGTTGATCAAATTGTTGTGTCAGTGATACTTATTTCACGTTTGAGGGACATGTTTACAAACAAAAATATGGAGTAGCTATGGGGTCCTCATTATCACCTATACTCGCTAACATCTATATGGAATATTTCGAAAAACTAATCTAGTTCCTAATGTGAATGTCCCTAACTTAAAACTGCAAGGATGGTGGAGATACGTGGATGATATTTTTGCTATTCTGCAAGGGGGATGGAAATAAATAGAAAACTTTTCTAGATGAGCTCAATAAGTTTGATAACAATATCCAGTTCACTTTAGAGAAAAGTAACAATAATAAACTGCCCTTTTTAGACTACTCATAGAAAGAAAAGAAACAGGATATGAATTCAGCACATATAGAAAGCCCACACATACAAACTCATATATTCATTTCTTCTCTTTTCATAGTCATGATATAAAAATAGGGGTTCTAACAGGTTTATTTCTTAGGGCAATGAGAACGTGTGACCCTTGCAAGATAGAGCAAGAAATAAATTACATCGATAAAAGCTTCGGATGCATTAGCATACCCGGAATGGTTCAGAAAAAGGGCACTCAACAAAGCTAGAAAAAATATTTTACAGAGCGAATGTAGAGAGTACATGGAATAAAGAAAACAAGAAAATAGTTGCCCTCCCTTTTCATGCCTTAAAATGACCTAAAATGAAACAAATCACTTCAAAAATGAAAGAAAGTCAATATAAATTTGTATATACATTTGATAATACTTTAAAAAACCAAAGTATGTAAAAATAAATTGGAAGGAGAAGACAGTAATACAGATGATGTAGCGGGGGGTTATATATAATCAATTGCAATAATTGTGGAGACAGATATGTGGGGGAAATCAGGTAGGGGAATAAGGACTAGAGTCCAAGAACATAGAAGGGCAGTACAGCTTAACTCTCAGGGGAGTGCTATAGCTAGACATTGTTGGGAAAATGACCATAGGATGGATTTCAAAAACAGTAGGCTTATATCAAAAGCAACAAAATTAGTCACAGGAGGGTAGTAGAAGGTGCGCTTATCAGAGAGATCAAAGTAATTGAAGGAAACAAAGGTTTTACCTCAGAAGATCCCATAAGCCGAGCTTTGATATTAAAAGAAGCTAAGATTGACCCTGCTGACCTGGAGATTAGGTTTCCTGCCCAACAGACTTTCGGTGACCACACCCTTACCACAAGGGTGAATTCCATTGGACCATCAGCTCAGGATATCAGAGCGACAAGAGGGGATTGGCAACTCTCAAGAAAACCAGAACAGCCATCGCATAAATGACAGCACAACGAGAAGAAGTTCCAGAAGACTGCTGGGCCTTGACCCAGGCTGGAACATCCCAAACATCTCTTGAGAATGGGCCACAGAAGGGCCTGAAAGTACTCGAGTGTGGAGTAAAAACTTAATGTAAAATACTTAGAAGTAAACAAGTTACAAATTGAATTTGTGGGTTTCTTTTTCAATCTTCAGAAGAAAACTGAAAGAAGTTTTTGTTTGGTTCATCATGTACCCATTAACATCATTCTTCGTAGTAGGAAATAAAAGAGTGAGTAGGAATGTGAATAGGCCACCGTATTTCTAAGTGATTTAAAGTAAAATTTCTGTTAATCAAAGTCAGTACTTTGAATAACATCTATTCGGGTAGAAGGGGATAGACTGCATACCCAATTTTTCTTCTTGATGTAACTGAAATAACAGTTTCAAGCATACATTTTGTTGATATGTAATGACATTTAGAAGAAAAGGACCAATTTTGGGGAAAACTCTGGGTACGGACCTGTATAATACACACACACATTATATATATATATATATATATATATATATATATATATATATATATATACACGAGTATGCATTATACTACGATATTGGGCCACTTTTAACTCGAATCCGCTACATTTTTCGAAATAAAATCTGGCACCCCAGCGATAGCTAATTTTTGACAGGGTTCCTAGACGTGTGATAATTATCGTACAAATACGATAATTTGACCCAATGTGCGAAAACGATACCACCGTGCGTACAATATGCGATAATTCACGAAATTTTGAAAGAATAATCCTTATGAAATGTACGATAATTTGGACATTTTTGTTTTTCCCTCACATTTTTTTTGTTTTTTTTTCTTTTTTTAAAGCAATATCTTTGGCGGCCACAACAAGTTGATACAAAGTAAGTACCTACTTCTCTGCTCAAGAGAATTGACAGTGTAACTGGGTAACTTAGTTTAAGGAGTCATGAATCATAATGCAATTATTTGAATCTTGAATTTAAGTCGACAGTCGCAGATTCCTGGATTGTTGACTGTCGTTATAGCGTTGAAAGAAATAGATTGTGGTTTGTAGCAGCAAGTTATACCTACAGGGTTTGAAAATAATACGCACACACACACACACACACACACACACACACACACACACACACACACACACACACTATATATATATATATATATATATATATATATAGTGTGTGTGTGTGTGCGCGCGTGTGTGTGTGATTGTGTTGTGTCACACATCTGTAACTTAGCATTCATTGCTGAACCAAGACAAACTAAAGTACAAACTCAAGTTTATCAAGTAACTCAGTGAGTAGAATAGTTTTTAAGTGTTATAAATTATGTG
>NC_061093.1:21542805-21564492 GCF_015104395.2 Macrobrachium nipponense | reverse complement strand
CAACAAGTGATTGACAGTTATTTCTAAGATTTCCAGATACGAAAAACTTAGAAAAGGCAAAAAACAGAGATTCAGGGAATCGGTAATATATCAGTAAACGAGAAAGGTAAACTTAAACCCAAAATAAAAGCAGAACTATATGTTCCGAAGGACGAAAATGACATTATCAATAACATTATAAAGAAAAATCCATGGATTGGTAGTTCTCTCATTTCTGAAGACGACGACCTGAAAATTGTAAAGGAAGTGAAAGCCGAAGATGACGAATGCAAGCACTACATCATCAAATGCATACCACAAACACGAAAGGCTATCTATGATAGAGGTGACATATCCGTTGCAATGTATTCGACTGTTGCATGTTCTATCAATGCTATAAATGTCAGGAATTTTGTCATAGCGCAACAAATTGCAGAAATAACCAAGTTTGCCTTAAATGTGGCGAAAATCATACATCAAATGAATGTACTAACACCACTTTAAAATGTATGTTGGCGTACCACCTTGTTGGCCGCGAGTTCGATTCTCTGGCGTTCCACTGAGGGGTGAGAGATGTGTATTTCTGGTGATAGAAGTTCACTCTCGACGTGGTTCGGAAGTCACGTATAGCCGTTGGTCCCATTGCTGAATAACCAATGGTTCCATGCAACGTAAAAACACCATACAAACCTTTAGTTAGACTGAACATGAAACATAATGATTGGAAATAAGTGCATAATATATATAAAAAACAAGTATCAAGGGCGAAAAATAATACTTATCAAAACAAAACTTATAGAAACGGTAGTTCACGAACAAACATGGAAACACTTAGAACAACTCAACATTATACTCTATGATCAGCAGGAAAAAACACTTCAACAGAAACTACATTGTGCGCAGTTACAAATATGATAAAAATTAAGGCAAGTGGAAAAGGTGGTATCCTGGTTATGCTCGACCTAAGTGTAGCGTTTGACACAGTTGACCACAATCTGCTGCTTGAAGACCTGAGAGCAGTAGGCATTGAAGATGATGTACTCAAATGCTACTTAGAAAAGATTCTTAGAAAACAGAAACAGGAAGGTTACAGTAGTTATATCAAATGTAATATCAGAAAAGAAAGACCTAACAAGAGGAGTGCCCCAAGGCAAAGTCCTAGGTCCAATGCGTTTACACAATTGAATTATTTAGAATTCTAAACAAGCACAAAGATCGTTATGAATATTATGCTGTTGATACTCTGTTCTATTTTCGTCTCGAAACGGTTAAAGATGCCATTAGTAGAATAGATGCAAAAATGAAGTGGTTGTCGGCGAAGAAACTAAAACTTGATGAAGACAAAACTGTGCGTATGCTATTTGCATCTGGTAGTGCAATACGAAAATATGAACAATTCAGAAGAATAACTATTGGCTCGTCATCTATAAACATTGTAGCGGCAGTGAGGAACTTAGGAGTATTTATTGATAATAAATTGTCGATGAAAAACCATATATTGCATATTGTAAAAACCTGTAACTATCTTATTAGATTGCATCTATTAGAAAATGTTTAAAGGAAGATACTCTTAAAAACAGCAATTTTTAACCAAATACTTTCGAGGCTTGACTACTGCAACGTTATATACTACGGTGTTTCTAACTACCTACTAAGAAAATTGCAAGGAGTAGAAAATGGAGCCGCAATATTATTAATAAAAGGATTACGATATCGTAAAAGAATGACCCCGGCACTAATCGAGCTACACTGGCTCCCAGTAAAAACAAGAATAGAATACAAGATACCTTACTTACAGTCTTTTAAAGCACAAAAATATGGGGAGACCAACATATCTAAGAAACTGCTAAGTTTCTTTAGACCTGAAATGAATATTGTGATCAGACGTGCATATGTTTTGAAGCATATAGGCTATTTTAACCTAGAAGAAATTGTAAGTCAAGTGAGAAGCATTGGAACACTGCGCACCAAGACTACAACAAAATGCCGTCAGAAATGAAGATCATACAACAAAAAAGCAAATTTTAAAAAAAGAACTAAAGACTAATAATCTGTAGGAGCTACGATACTGATGAGAAAACGCTAAAAGACAATTTATAAAATATAAGAAGCAACTTAATTAGAAAACGTACAAGGGCCCACCAGAGAGGGAATCATCCCTGTGGAGGGCTGTGCATAAAACCAAACAAAATAACAACTTGCGGCAACATATCAAACAGTGTGAGAAGTTATGCTTCATTTAAAAAAAATAGTGGTTATATGTATCCAGTTGGTTAATGATCGCGTTTTTTTGGCGAAGTTTCCAACAACAAAAGCAATATAATTAACCAATAAAATTTTAAAGCTTATTTTGAATTGGTTGATGAGGAGAGACTTCTGTATTATACTCATCATCATAACTGCTGCATCATCACTAAGCACAGCCTATTATCGTGCATTACTGTGCAATTGCAACAAAAAATATTATATATACTATATAATAATAATAATAAGAAAAACTTATCCAATGTTCATGGAAAGGGACTCAAATATTGACAAGGTATTCAAACACTTTATTGAGAAAAAGAATTATATGTACAAATAACAAAAAGGGTAAAAATCAAACTTAAAATTATGAAAATACATGAACAATGAGATGCATAAAGTGTCACACATATTGGCACCTGCTCGTGGCATAAGTTTATGAAGTTTCTTCAGAAATAGGCAACATTCGCCTTTCCCATTTATGGTTGGTGTATCTCACACTGGAAGATGGGAGGAGCAAAGATGTAAACGGTAACATAATGAACTGTGTAATAAGGACCAAATAATAAGCCGTCCAGTGTAAGTTATTGAAGTCTAAGTCACTGCTGTGTTACCTGAGCTGTTCTGCAGCTTGTTGCCATAGGAGGAGTAGTTTTTATTGGACATTTTATCTGTTACTTATTGGTTTAGCTCAGTATAAAGCTAATTGCTATAATGGTTAGATGAAGACCCCTTGATTTGGTCCATGAAAATGGTATTTGTAGCAAACTTTGTGTCATTTTTAAAGCTCAGATGCTTTTAATATTTCCTTAATAGGTTTGATAAGCCTGTGAATATGCCGTTTAAATTGTTAGGATTAAAACGTGCACATTATCAAAATATATCTAATACCATCTATAAGGCGTTTCCCAGTTTCTACCTTAGAACAAGCTAAAGACTTTTCCAGCTAGAACTTGATCGTTATATAAACAGCTCTGTGTTCAGTTAAGAAAAAAATCTCGTCTCAATTACATTGGTGAGTGATGGTGAAAGTGACAAGAGTATCTTGTTGAAAAAAAAAATGTAAAATGAAAATGGACGATGCAGGAGAAATTCTATAAGAGAAAATAACTAAATATTATAGGCTGACCAGGCAACAAACTACGTGAAAGCTTTTTAGTTCTGTAATTAGAAAAAAAAATTATTTGGTGGAAGAATGAGATATATGATAAATACTAAGAAACTTAATGACAAACGAGATGAAAATTGATAACAAACAAGATACATACATAAGGAAAGGAAGACTTCGAGGAACAGACAAAAATTAACCTCGAATTGATATGTTTTGTTATACGAACCCTAATCTGGGAGCCGGTTGACACTATTGTACCCTACTTAGGCTGAAGTTAATGTACCTAACATAACTGTAATCATATAAAATACAACAACAACTACGGGTGCGACCGCGCTACCATAAAACATGTAAACAAAGGTTGGAAACTTATCGTGTGCACATCACAAAGAAGTCGACAACAAGTCAACGACCGTAAGTGGAGAACGAATCTTTGGCAAATGCTGGGTAATCACACGAAGCACACTTTAGAACCACCAACAAGGCGTCGACATGTATCCAACATCTTCGTGATGTGTGCTCGATAAGTTGTCAACACATTGAGCCTTTCCTAGGTGAGTTTCCTTTCGCACACGAAGTAGGTATGATTTTGGCAACCGAGATTGCCAACCTTGAACTGCTTGCCGGAGTCGAGGTAGAGGCAGTGCTGCAGCTTGCCGTCGGGCTGCCCAACCGACCACTCGTCGGCGTCCAGGTTCAATGGTGCGCCCGACGCCCATCGCCAGACTCCCGGGTTCTGTTCGTCCGTTCCTCCCAGCCAGAAGAATCCCCTGGCTGTGTCTGAAATGAACAGTAAACGATACTTAAGGGACTAGTCTGAAATGAACAGTAAACGATACTTATAGGACTCGTCTGAAATGAACAGTAAACGATACTTTTAGGTCTAGTCTGAAATGAACAGTAAACGATACCTATAGGACTAGTCTGAAATGAACAGTAAACAATACTTAAGGGACTAGTCTGAAATGAACAGTAAATGATACTTATAGGTCTAGTCTGAAATGAACAGTAAACGATACTTATAGGACTATTCAGCAAAAGTGAATAATAATAATATTACAGGACGATCAAAAAGTCACTGCACCTAATGTTTTATGATACGACTCTTGAGTGGCGGCATAACCCTTTATTTAAGATCTGAAATAAAATAAAATTTGATTTATTAATATTCATAATGTTTTTATTAAGGATCAAACAGTAAATTATAAAACAAGGGTTATCCTGCCACTCAAGTGTCGTATCATAAAACATTAGGTGCACTGGGGTTTTTTTGGTCACCCTGTAGTAGTAATAATAATATTAATTTTTCATTAAAAGACCTGCGTCCTGGAGAATCTTGTTTATAATTCGTAATAAGCAAAGGGACATATGCTTCACTAACAAGCTTTTAAGATATATGATATATATATCCCTTTGAGAAGGGAATATCAAAGCAAAAAGGCAAGGCGGTTGGAGTAGGAATAAAAGAGGAAAAATATAAGTAATGGGTAAATAAATAGCCGATAAAGAAGTACATAGTAAAAATAGGTAAAGCCAAGGAAAGTGTTACAATATGTGTACCTTCAAGCAAAAGTGAGAATGTGGTGAGTAGTGATTGTATTTTTTTTTTTTTTTTTTTTTTTTTTTTTTTTTTTTTTTTTTTTTTTTTTTTTTTTTTTTTTTTTTTTTTTTTTTTTTTTTTTTTTTTTTTTTTTTTTTTTTTTTTTTTTTTTTTTTTTTTTTTTTTTTTTTTTTTTTTTTTTTTTTTTTTTTTTTTTTTGTCAACTGCTCAAGTCATCGCACCACTCGAGTTTAAACCACTGAATTTGAGGTGAAAAATAGCATCGAAACACTATATCTGCGATTTGTTCTTTCCAAAACTAAATTAGCTGAAGACTGGTTCGATATATTTTTTAAAAATGCAGAACACCGTTTATTTTTTTCAGTTAAGAAAAAGGCTTTTCTTATCAGTTGCTATCAGTTATGAATGTGAAATATATTAAAGGCAGATAGCGAAACCAGGCATTTCGCGGTAGCGAAATGCACTTAGGGACAATTGATTTCCCCAGGGGCTAGTACTAAACACGGCGTAACAGTGACCCACCTATACTGGTTCGTGTTTAGTACTAGCTCAAGGGGATCAAATGTCCCTAAGCGCATTTCGCTATCTGTCTGTAACATATATATACAGTCAAAGTCCCCTGACATCTGGGAACTAAGTTTGGCCCTGCATGTTTTCCTGCCATGTGCAAAATTTGTGCTCCAGTAGATTTACGAGTCAGAGTAGGCCTACTTCATTTCCTGCCGTTGGTCATATCGCCTATTCCGCTTAGCCTCAAAACAAGATTCTTAACATTCACTCGTTGCTTTTCTCTTAGAATTAGACTTTCAAATAATAGTTTCTCGCAACATACTTCATTTTTCCTGCAAACCAAAGCAGTCCGTTTAATTTCGAAGCATTGCCTAATCTTTTATATAAGAATTAAGTCTATTTGATAAAGAAAGATACCTTTTACATTCGACATGTTACATACCATTATCTTTGTCACATTACCAGACCAAGTCTCACCATTTCCTTTCCGTACATATTAACGAATTTTCATTGAACTTTGTTCATAATTTGAATTTTTTCAGGTTCTGAGCGAAGAGCTGCGGATGTTTAAGGTTGTTGGTGGTTTTGGTGAGCGGAGTTTGAGAAAGCCGGAGAACTTTATATATATATATATTATATATATATATATATAATATATATATATATATATATATAATTATTTATATATAATTTAGGTCGAATCATGGTTTAATAAAAACAACAGTGCAAAATAAAGGGCAAATAATGAACAATAGCCAAGATTATTATTATTATTATTATTATTATTATTATTATTATTATTATTATTATTATTATTATTATTATATAAGTTTGTTTAGATTACTGATAAGTTTTCATACGTTATACTGCAACCTGTATTGGAACACCCAACGATTTAAGTATATAAAGCCTGAAATTTCTTGTTAAATGGCATAGAGTGTATTGAATCGACATTATCTTGAAAGGTTTTTCATTACAGTGTCTTAACACACCGACAACTTTTAAACTTTTACTTTCCAAACTGAAATGGCCATCGAAAGCTACTTTGGCTCTTGAGTGCGTTGACCTTTATTGGTCTAGAAAAAAAAATCAAGTCTGACCAATATTTTACGAAATGAAGGAAATCGCAAACCACCGATACATCTTTTTGTGCCCGACGTTTTTTGTCTAGGGCCATTCACCTGCGAACGTCTTTGGGTCGTTCTTTTCGACTGCCGAAAAGCCACCTCACACCGTTAGTCTTTCATCAGCACGGAAGTAATTATCTATAGTCTTGACGCGTTAAGCAACTGGGAGAAGTTTGTACACCATTCACTCAATTATAACTTGTTATGAAATTTACAAATGGTGTGAGTAGAAGTCCAGCCATATACGAGAGCGGTAAGTTTCCGTTCGTAATTTAAACATGAATATGTGGTTGCAGCAGAGTCCATTTTTTAGTAGTGCTTTTGATTTTCTCTGAAAGTAGAGGTCAAATGTTGCTGTTTATTAGACCTCTAAATCTGTTAAATGTTGATTAGATGTATAGTGAAAAAATTTTAATGAGATAAGAACATGACAATAATTTTAGCAGAGTAAAGCATCAACGCACCGAGTTAGAAACTCGTTCAATTTGGCCGAGAGGCATTACTGTCAAAGCAACAAGCACTGTACGGTTTCTTATTTTAGCACGTAGCCGGGAGCGTCAAAACCGGTCTCCTGTCGAGCGTTGCATGATGCTGATTTTACTTTTTCTTTATTTCACCCGGAGGCCGCACCGTTCTTTTCTTTTCTCTCTCTCTCTCTCTCTCTCTCTCTCTCTCTCTCTCTCTCTCTCTCTCTCTCTCTCTCTCTCTCTCTTCCTCTTCTTACTTAGCTTACTTTCTTCCAGCTGCGCTGATTGTTGGTTTACCGTTATAGAACTGGAAGTCAACGAATTACATTACTGTATTTTTTTTTCGTACTGAACTGGTTTGACGAGAATATTCCTCTTGTTTTGTATTTTATTGTTTCGTCATTTTGAGCAAATCGATCATTCTTTTGCTAACACTACTGGTTAAATTATAGAGCTATAAAATCCTTGTCATTTACAAACCTTTCATCACCAGGTAAGGAAAATGTGATTAAACGAACTTACTCATTTTTGAAGGATGAACCTTGTGGAGTGATGATAAGAGATACCCAAGCAGTGTGATTAAAAAATATCGTACACACGAAAGACTCAGATCGTCTCCTCAACATGGAACATAGACCACAGTCCCATTCAGTTTAATGTTACATAGCTGAATCTTGCTTCGTTTAGACTGACAGTTTTTTATTTTTTATTTTTATTTTCCTTGTGCGTTTACTGTTCAAGTTATAATTCAGCGTAAAACTGAGTATTTGGAGCTTAATTTCTAAGGGAATTACCTTGCAACAATAGAACATTTCTATTTTCCACTTTGTGGTGTTCTATAATATTTGGATAAAATACAATTGTGTGATATTCTGAGCGTACACACGCATACGTACAGATAACATATGTAGCCTACATATGTTTCTGTATATTGCTGATCATACAAATCCAATCCTTATATAGTAAAGATCTAAGCAAAGTGCCCAGGCATTTTTTTAGTTCATCCTTTATCTAGAAGTAAGAGATACTGTACAGCCCAATTGAACAGATACAGATAGCCCACTGTACAGATATAGATATCCCTGTAACCAATCATCCAGCCAATTAGACTTGAAAACCACCTATATGACCGTGTCCTTTGCAAAGTCAAGCAATGTCTCGATCGGAGTTCTAGTGAAAGCTCTCTCTCTCTCTCTCTCTCTCTCTCTCTCTCTCTCTCTCTCAATAGGGCATCGGTAAGGAATGCTGGTGTAGGACCATCGGTGGATTTCGGTTGGTTCTTTTTTCTTCTGGTTTTCTTGCATAACCTAGAGTTGTACTAAGTCTCTCTCTCTCTCTCTCTCTCTCTCTCTCTCTCTCTCTCTCTCTCTCTCAGTTGCCAAGAGAAAGAGAGGAAAGATGACATCGTCAGGTCACACCTCACTCTTTTGTAAAGATTTGGGTAGCTCGACTCGGTGGATCCAGTCTGGACCAGCGGGGAGGCACCTTTGGGAGCGAGATGTGGTGCCCCTAGACCGTGGTGGTGCCCAGCTGAGGCGGTATCTAGGTCATTAATCGTTACACCGCGACAACAACACCCGGGTTTCCTTCCTTGTTTCTCTCTCTCTCTCTCTCTCTCTCTCTCTCTCTCTCTCTCTCTCAAACATTTACAAAACATTTACACACTCGCACTCTTACACTTAGGCTCACACTCGCATTTCACATTTATACTCACACACTTATACACGCTCACTCACATACACACACTTACACAAACACGTAGCCTACATACTCACATTCTTACGTATATTGCGCGCGCACACTCATATTCCTACACACTTACTCAAACACACACTTACACACTCTTACAGTTGATCACTTACACGCGCTCACATTCTTACACACTTACACAAACTCACACAAAACAAACTGTACACCCACTTAACTTACACACTCACATACCCATATACCCCTACACAAACTCGAGTTAGGGCATATACGATAAAGATTTCTGGCATCGGTACAGTTTTAAAACTCTGATCTCAGCCTTTTAGTCTTAGTATCGAGTATACTCCCATATGAGATCTAATACTAAGAGAGAGAGAGAAAGAGGGGGTGGGTGCAAAAAGACATTGAGAGAAACTGGTAAATAGAGAGAGAGAGAGAGAGAGAGAGAGAGAGAGAGAGAGAGAGAGAGAGAGAGAGAAACTTTTAAATAAACATTGAGAGAGAGGGGGTGGGTGGGGGAGAGAGACACTTAAAAAGACAGATAGACAGACAGAGAAAGGGAAGAGACAGTTTAAAAGACATTGAGACGAACAGACAGCTAGTGAGAGAGAGAGAGAGAAGAGGAGAGAGAGAGAGAGAGAGAGAGAGAGAGTTAAAAGGAAGGACAGAAAGGGAAGAGACAGTTTAAAAGACATTGAGACAAACAGAGAGGGAAGAGACAGTTAAAAAGACATTGAGATGAACAGATAACTAGAGAGAGAGAGAGTTAAAAGGAAAGACAGAAAGGGAAGAGACAGTTAAAAAGACATTGAGACGAACAGACAGCCAGTGAGAGGGAGAGAGAGAGAGAGAGTGTCATTGGTTTTCTAACTGGAAGCTTAAAAAAAAAAGTGCTGGAAACTGTCTTTCCTTCTTGAGCGCGCTCTCTCACCTTGTCGCTCCTGCAGATGATCCCTCAGAGAACGGACATCCTCGGGTTCAGCCAGATCTCCTCTCATGTGTTTGCAAAACTCTCTGGCCTCCGTCCAAGTCCTGACGTCCCCTGTGTGGACGTAGAAACAGCCGCGCCCTACGGTCTTGAACGGCGGAGGACACTCCCTCGGGATGCCTTGTGGATCTGCAAAGGACAGGGAAAGTCAGCCAGTAAGAGAAAATGAGAGAGAGAGAGACAGAGGTGCGGTGACCTACGTGGGTCTTTGGCCTTGATTTTTCCTGGTAGTTGATTCTCGTATTCAACAAGCTTTATCAACTGTTGTGAGGGCTTTGTTTGATACTCATATTTTATACATACATATATAATATATATGTATACATGTATCTACGAATATATACTTTATACATATATATATATATATATATATATATATATATATATATATATATATATATATATACTTATAACAGGGTGGGCCAAAAGTAGCCTCACAGTTAAAACAGAATAAAAATAATTTATTAAACGCATAAGATTTTTCAGACATGAATAGGTGGCATATTTAAGAATGAGTGACATGAAAATGATAAAAATAAGTAGCATGTATTAATGGCACAGTAATAATTTTCTATTTTGAAGAGTACTTTGAATGAGAATCAGTTCATGAAGTAACTGTGAGGCTACTTTTGGCCCCACCCTGTATATATATATATATATATATATATATATATATATATATATATATATATATAGTATATACCTATATTATACCTACATATATGTATATATCTATATAATTATATATATATATATATATATATATATATATACTATATTATATAATATATATATCTATATCTATATATTATTATATCTATATATTATTATATATTATATATATTCTATATTATATCTATAGTATATATATATATATTATTATATATTATATATTATATATATATATATTATATATTATATATATATATTATATATATATATATATATATATATATATATATATATATATATTACATATTACATTATATATCTTCATATATATGGTATATGTATATATAGGTACAACAACAACAATAATAATAATAGAAACGGCACACATAGTAAGAAAAGTGATGGACTCCTAAGGAGGCAGGATGCAACCCGGGGAACCCCACACTATAAATACCACTCAGTCGAATTGGAGGACTGTGATAGAGCAAAAAAAAAAAAAAAAAAAAAATAATAATAATCTTGGGGTACTTACATACGTATGAGGTTATAGTCCACAGGGGAAAAGAAAAGCTGAAATTCCTTTTAGCATAGCAGTATATAACTACCCAAGATCACTATTATTATTATTATTATTATTATTATTATTATTATTATTATTATTATTATTATTATTATTATTATTATTATTATTATTATTATTATTATTATTGTCTACCAGGTGTTTACATTCTGAAGTCGACGCAAAACACCATAACTTCTTTAGCATTCTTCTTCTTTAGCATTCTTACTCAGGAGTACTACATTTCCATGTTTGGTAAAAAAAGCAAAAAACGTAAGTTAACTTGAACGATGTTGATGTGACTTGATATTCAATATATCAAAGATAGACATGAAAAATAATCATACAATATTTACGGTCAACTGAAGATTTTTTACTTTAACACGGTAATCATAGGATTTAAATTTCTTAACGCACATTAGTCTTTTTTACGATACTTTAACTCATTCTTTGTAAGAAAAACCCATTTGTTTTTTGCTTTCGAAGTTCAGAGATTTCTTTCGAATTCGTGTAAGTGTTCTCGTGCAGTCTGGTTTCTAGTTTTCTGTTCGAGAAAACTATTGAGATGGCTTTGTATGTCCGTCCGCGCTTTTCCTCTCCGCCCTCAGATCTTAAAAACTATTGAGGCTAGAGGGCTGTAAATTGGTATGTTGATCCTCCACCCTTCAATCATCAAACTTACCAAATTGCAGCCTTCTAGCCTTAGTAGTTTTTATTTCATTTAATGTTAAAAAGTTAGCCATAATCGTGCCTCTGGCAATATAAGACAGACCACCACGGGTTAGTGATTAAAGTTTCATGAGCCGCGGGTCATACAGCATTATACCGAACCACCGTAGATGTATTTTCGGTAGCCTTGATTATAATAGTGAAGAAAACTCCATTGCGCCGAGGGCACTTTGGCGTATTTTTTACTTGTTTTAGTCTTACATTCAAAGTAGATATTACTATTAATGCAGGAGAGAGAGAGAGAGAGAGAGAGAGAGAGAGAGAGAGAGAGAGAGAGAGAGAGAGAGAGAGAGAGAATAAGTGAAGAATGATCTCTCATGCCAAGGTTGATTTTTAATTCGTTGTAAATTCTTATGTATTTACCTCCATTTCTTTAATATGAACTGGTAGTGGACCTGGCAGCATATAAAAAAAATCCTTTTCGGTGCTATATTCCATTTAGGTTCTATGTAATGCTCTATCCTTTTGAAAGTTTTGGTCCACACTGGCATTAGGCTTCCTCCTATTAATCAGCTTTTAACATTTAGATCCAAAACCAGATGAAAACATTACGTTGCAACCCTCTCGTAAAAAGATCGGTCGAAAAGACAGTGATCACCATAACTCCTGGTGCATATTAAACGAAAATAAACGATACGAAACCTTGACACTCGTCAGGTCATCTCCATCGTCCTGGGTCACTTCAGGAGGCCTCCATTTATCAATTTTGTCACTAGGAGTTTACAGCCTTCTTGAATAACTTATTTTTCCATCTCACAACGGCCTTTCAATTCCTTGTCGTAAAGGTGTAGTGTTGTAATTGTCACTTAATCAGCATTTTGAGTATTCTGATGTTTAAGAGTCGACGATCTGCTCTGCCCATTAGATCAATTATGAACAAAAACGATAGAGATGCTTACTGTATTCATTAAAAGTAGGTCTGTTTTTCAAAAAAATATTCATTTTCACTTTATTTTATAAAGGCTGTTACTGTAACGATTTTGTCATATCAAGGAAGAATTTAAAATCCTGCTGACTAGAGAAGAGAGAGAGAGAGAGAGAGAGAGAGAGAGAGAAGAGAGAGAGAGAGAGAGAGAGAGAGAGAGAGAGTTACGGGGAGTTACAAGGATTAGGAAGTCCATCCTAGGAGACATCGTGTGCTCACTTATCTCAAGGGACAGGTTTTAGTGTAAAGTGTTCATTCACAGAGTCCTAATGATTTTGTCTAGCTTTCTTTATAAACTCTTCCACGCTGTTGCTGTTTACAACTTCTGGAGGCAGTTTATTCCATGTGTCACACATCTTGTATGTAAATATGTTCCCACAATGTGTTGTGTTTCCTTATTTCTAGTTTCCATCCATTGTTCCTTGCCTGGTTTTCGTTTAACGTAAATAGGTTACTGTCTACGTTTGTTATGCTTTTGAGTATTTTGAATGTTTCTATTTTTAAGCCATACATGTTCAGGCTCTCTAGTCGTCTTTGGAACCTATTTGCCTGATGGATGGAATTCATAACTTTTTGGCTCATGTTTGTACCCCCTTCTAATCTGTTTATGTCCTTTCTTAGTGTTGGTGACCAAAATTGTACAGCATATTCAATATGTTTAACTATTGATGTGTAGAGCTGCAGCACCGTTTCCTTGTTTCTGTACTTGAACTGCCTCTTTGTGTGTCCCACTAGTTTCTGTGCCCTCTTTTCAGCTGTTATGCATTAAGACCTTGGTAATAATAACTCTAAGGTCCTCTTCTTGCTCTACACTATTTATGTCATTCCCAACCAGCATGTAGTTGGCATGAGGGTTGTTTGTTCCTATTTGTAACACTTTACACTTATCCCATTTAAAAGGCATTTGCCATCTTTTTGACCACTCTCCTATTTTCATATGATAATTTCTTAAAATTTCTACTGTCTCTGAGTCTGCTGTATTTACACCTAGTCTGGTGTCGTCTGCTAATTTGACTATGCTGCTAGTTTATCTTACATCAATGTCATTGATATAAATAAAAAACAAGAGCGGGCCAAGGACAGAACCTTGAGGAACTCCGCTTGTCACATCTGCCCATTCTGATTCTTCACCGTTTATTACGACTCTGTTTGCTATTAGTTAGCCAGTCTTCGATCCAGTCTGATATTTCTCCTACAATTCCTAAAGCTCTAACTTTTGTCATTATTTTCTTGTGTGTAACTTTGTCAAAGGCCTTTTGGAAATCAAAGTAGAGTACTGTATCTGTTGCTCGACTACTGTCGTAAGTAAATACCGAACATGTTATGGAGAAACTCTAAGAGGTTTGATAGGCAGGATCTATTATGTCTGAAGCCGTGTAAGCTGTTTAATAACAAATTGTTTCCATCAAAGTGATCCACAATTTGATCTGCAATTATTGACTTAAAAATCTTACAAGGGATCGACATTAGACAAATTGGTCTATAATTTTCTGGCTCTTGGACCTTTTATTGTTTCCATTCTTTTGGTGCCTTTGGTTGGTCTGCCGTTTTGCTGTGGAGTTTATATAGGTGAGGAACTATCTCCTCTTTTAAGACTGAATTTCTCTTGGATGAATCCCATCCGGGCAAGGAGATTTGAACTTGTTTAGTTTTCTATTTTATTTTTAATGTACTCTTCTGTAAATATTATTTTGTCAAGTGGTTCTGCCCCTCCATACTTAATAGCTGCTTCAGGGATTGAGTTAGTGTCTTTAATTGTGAGAATAGTATTTAACTTATTCAATAATTGTGCTTTTCCCAAGTCTGAGTTCATTAGGTTTCCTCCATTGAGAGAGAGAGAGAGAGAGAGAGAGAGAGAGAGAGAGAGAGGCAAAAAGACATTGAGAGAAACAGGCAAATAGACATTGAGAGAGAGAGAGAGAGAGAGAGAGAGAGAGAGAGAGAGAGAGAGAAGCAAAAAGACATTGAGAGAGAGAGAGAGAAACAGGCAAATAGACCTTGAGAGAGAGAGAAAGAGAGAGAGAGTGAGTAAAAAAGACATTGAGAGAACAGTCAGCCAGTGAGAGAGACTGACAGATAGGCAGCCAGTGAGTGAGAGAGAGAGAGAGAGAGAAAGAGAGAGAGAGACAGACAGAGAGAGAAAGTGCATGAAAACGTCTCCCTCCTCCTAACCATCTGAGTTTTTACAGGCGCTAACAATATCATACGAAAACGCCGGTTTTGTACCACATGACGGTGAACATTATCACTTTCTCTGCAATTTCCTTCATTTTTGTTTGATGCAAATGCTCGGGATTCGAGCAGTTTTCTGACCATTCACACAAACGCAAGAGAGATGGGAATTGTTGTTGTCTTTTTCTGACTTCGGATATTTTCAGAAGTAGTGCATTTCTTCATCTTGTTATTATCAATTATGTTTAAAGATTGTTATTATTATGGAAGACAACTAAAGTTCAAGCTTCCAGTATTATAATTATAATAATATATATAATATATAAATATATACATATATATAATATATTATATATATATATATTATATATCTATTTACATACTTATACATATATACATAAATATATATATAATATATATATATATATTATATATATATTATATATATTATTATTGTAATATGGGGCGGGACGGAGGCTGTATCATAGCAAGCTTATAAAATTAGAGGAATTCAGTTATATTTTCATCAGACTGAACTAAAAAACTTAATTGAGAAAGTTAACAAAGGATTACTCTAAAAGCCAAATCAATGATCGTTTCAGGTTTACTTACGTTCCTCTTTCCTTGCATAAGACCAGTCTCTCGGCGTTCAACACGAATCAAGCAAGCATGCAAGAACTTTGTGTTTATGAAGTGTACATTAAACCACGGAATACCTATTTAATCCTCGCTGAAGTTAGCACCAGACTGGCACTGCCAGCCTCAGATTTTGTACTGAGAGAGTTTAATTCTAATTCTTAACCAGGGCCCTTGCATACGTACTCGTAGTCAGTCTGTGGTATGATACTGAGGTACTAAGTTAAACTTAATTTTTTTTCTGTACATATTGATATGTCTAGCTGTTCAATGCCAATTGTAAATTAGATATTGACCACCAATTCGTCTGCTATTTGACGTTCAAACTACGTTGGAAGTTGCTACAGTACCGTTTGGTGTGGTTCTATTTTCAGCAAAACTGAGCATATTTTATTAAGTGTAACTCTCTCTCTCTCTCTCTCTCTCTCTCTCTCTCTCTCTCTCTCTCTCTCTCTCTCTCTCTCTCTCTCTCTCTCTAGACAAGAAAGACAAAATCTGCAACCTTTTGAAAAGAGGGAATTGCAGATTTGGAGAAAGATGTTACTACAAACATCCTAAGGTATGTCAAAACTATGAAATATATGGTAAATGTGCATACCTAGATGGCTATGGGGATGATTGCAGAGATCTGCATCCAAAAATATGTAAAAACCTAAAAGAAGGAAAAGGATGTAAGTTCGACAAAAAATGCAAATATATGCACCCTGTAGCCATGAATCATAATCAAATAAATAACCAACCAAGTAATAAAATCCAAAATAAGAAAGAAACAAATAAAGAGAGAAATCAATAATATCAGGTAAAAGAGAAAAGCAAACCACCAATGAGATATGCAGAGGTGTCAGCAAAAAATTTCAAAGCATCAGCTCCGAAATTCTACTCAAGAGATAATAACTGTATTTATTATGCAAGAGGATATTGCAGAAACGGAGAAAATTGCAGATTCAGACACAAAATGAATAATTATGAATGAAGGAAGATCAAATATTATGGAAAAGTTGGATTTTTTAATGTCAGAATTTCTGGAAATGAAAAAAAGAACAACATACCAGAACAGGAAAGAGACATGGGAAAATCCTTATTACTACCATTATTAAATGAAGGAAAAAACACGCAAACCATCATAGTGATGAATGCGCAGGGTTTAGTTACGAGTAACTCAAAAAGAAAAATAGAGTACTTAGAAGAACTAACCCAAAATGAAAAGAAAATAGATATAATGAATATAAGTGAAACCTGGTATTCCCAAGAGACTGGGAATGATGATCAAATAAAAGGGTTCCAAATTTATAGATCAGATAGAAAAAATAGGAATCAAGGGGGAACCGCAATATATGGGAAAGACAAAAAACAAGGAAAAATATATGAGAAATATAGTAACTCAGAATGTGAACTAATAGCGGTAGAATTTGAATCTGAAAAATTAATGAAACATAGTAATATATAGACCTCCTAATACTAAAGAGTTTGACTTAATATTGAAAATTGGATGATATATGTAGAAATCACAAAGGACTGGACTATTCTCCCTACTCTGGTGACTTCAACTTTCCTTTCGTAGAATGGAAAGAATACGAATAGGAGATTGTGGTTGTACTTATACATATAAAAAAAGAGAGTAATAGTAGTGCAGAAGATAAGAGGCAATTTGAAAAGCTATTAGATATGCTACTAGAATACAACATTCAACAAATAAATCACCTGCCAACAAGAAAGGAAAATACTTTAGACCTAGTATTTGTGAACGAGATGAATTATGTTAAAGAAATAATAGTTTATAATGCGAGTATTTTCAGACCATAATGTCATAGAATTAACAGTTTCATTCCAAAGCAAGTGGAAAATAGAGATAAGCAAGAAATGAAAAAGTGGGAAGGATATGGAAAATACAACTTCTACAGTAAAAATATAAAATGGTCAGAAATTAATGAAGAATTAAACAAAGATTGGGTAACATTTTCGTAAGTGATGACATAATGTAAATACGGAGATATTATATAAAATATTGGAGAAAATAGTGGATAAATATATACCGAAGAAGAAAAGTAAACATCATTCATGCATACCAAGAGACAGAAGGATCTTGTTCCAGAAAATCAGAAAGTGGAAAAAAGTCTTGCAAAGAAAAAAATGCATGGAAAGTTATAGAACTAAAAAGTAAGATAGAAAATGCAGAACAAAAGATTATACATTCAAAAGAAAATGAAAAACGGGACTTGGAAGAAAAACCCTATTAAATATCAAGCAAAACCCCAAACTATTACTAATCATATGCGAAGAAGATGAATAAAAGAAGAATAGAAATAGGCCCTCTGAGAATTGAAGGGAGATTAACGAATGAAAAAAAGGAAATTTGCAACATACTGGCAGAACGATATAAGAGAGAATTCACCCCTAGAATAGATAATGAAGATAATGATATAGAAGTAAGGGACGAAAATAGTGAATATTTAGCTGACATAGAAATTAATGAAGCTGATATTGTGCAGGCAATTAATGAAATTAAAAATGGAGCTGCTGCAGGGCCGGATGGAGTCCCTGCTATTTTGTTAAAGAAAGTAGTTCATTCTATCGCAAAGCCACTTGCAATATTATTAAGACAAAGTGTAGATACAGGCAAGATTTATGATGAGCAACAAAATTAGCATATATCACCCCTACTTTCAAAAGTGGATCAAGACTAGAGGCAAGTAATTATAGGCCTGTGAGTCTAACATCACATATTATGAAAGTGTATGAAAGGGTAATGAAGAAAAATATTATGAAAACATTTAATAAAAAAATAATTTGTTTAATATAGGACAACACGGTTTCGTACCCGGAAAAAGTACACAAACCCAACTGTTAGTCCACCGTGAGAACATATTCAAAAATATGAAAAGCGGAAATGAAACAGATGTGGTTTATCTAGACTTTGCAAAAGCTTTTGACAAAGTAGACCATAATATATTAGCAAAGAAAATTAGAAAACACAATATCGTAGATAAAGTAGGAAGATGGTTAAAAGAATTTTTACACAACAGAAAACAGATAGTTATTGCAAACGATGAGAAATCGGATGAAACCAAGGTAATATCCGGTGTGCCACAAGGTACGGTGCTAGCTGCAATATTGTTTGTTATTATGATTGAAGACATAGACAGTAATGTTAAGGATTCGGTAGTGAGTAGTTTCGCTGATGACACAAGAATAAGTAGAGAAATTACTTGTGATGAAGATAGGAACGCTCTACAAAGAGACCTTAACAAAGTATATGATTGGGCAGAGGAAAATAGGATGGTATTTAACTCTGATAAATTTGAATCAATAAATTATGGAGACAGAGAAGGAAAGCTATATGCATATAGGGGACCTAATAATGAGACAATCACAAATAAGGAAGCAGTTAAAGACCTTGGTGTGATGATGAATAGGAACATGTTATGCAATGATCAAATAGCAATTCTGTTGGCAAAATGTAAAGCAAAAATGGGAATGTTGTTACGGCACTTCAAAACAAGAAAAGCTGAACACATGATTATGCTTTATAAAACATATGTTCGTAGTCCACTTGAATATTGCAATATGATATGGTACCCACACTATCAAAAGGATATTGCACAAATAGAGAGTGTACAAAGGTCCTTTACAGCTAGAATAGAAGAAGTTAAGGACCTAGACTACTGGGAAAGACTACAATCCTTAAAATTATATAGTCTAGAAAGGAGAAGAGAACGCTACATGATAATTCAGGCATGGAAACAGATAGAAGGAATAACAGAAAATATCATGGAACTAAAAATATCAGAAAGAGCAAGCAGAGGTAGATTAATAGTGCCCAAAACTATACCAGGAAAAATAAGGAAAGCACACAGGACATTAATCCACTACGCACCAGCATCGATAATGCAGCGTCTATTCAATGCGTTGCCAGCTCATCTGAGGAATATATCAGGAGTGAGCGTAGATGTGTTTAAGAATAAGCTCGACAAATATCTAAACTGCATCCCAGACCATCCAAGATTGGAAGATGCAAAATATACCGGAAGATGTACTAGCAACTCTCTGGTAGACATTAGAGGCGCCTCACACTGAGGGACCTGGGGCAACCCGAACGAACTGTAAAGTCTGTAAGGTCTGTAAGGTCTCCTCAGGCGTAGTGATAGCTTGCTCATATCACAAAGTCCAGCGTACTTGAATCCAGTGGTGATTGAAACAGTAACTTGTGTACTTGATAATGAACCGACTATAGTGGATCACAGGCAATTTTGGAGAAAGATTTGAAAAAGACGTGTATTAATTATGACTTAGAAATGTATACAACCGAAGCGTGAAAGCCTCGACGAGGTAATCCTCACTCACTAGGGGTGAAATTCTATTATAACATATTATAGGACTACGGTATCCTCTTGAATCCGCTCAATTCATAATAGACAAATTCTTCCGCTTGGATTAACTGTTCTCGTGGTAGACTTGACAGCGGTGAGGAAATGATCCCGCGAATTCCTGGTGATATTTAAAACAGAAGTTGCGGTTTTTTTTAACTCAGAGCATATGGGAATCACATCAGTTTGACAGACAGTTTTAGGTCAGACGCCTCACTTTTATGGAGACATTTGGATTTCATGTGTTCTCTTTTTCGTGGTGGAAGCAATTAGCAATTTTGATATCTTATGCCGAAATTTCAGCATTTATATGTATATATATATATATATATATATATATATATATATATATATATATATATATTATATATATATATAAAGTATATGAGCCACGAGGGAAAATAAACAACGGAGTTTCTGCAAGATCTTTCTACTCGAAAGATCTTGCTGAAACTCCGTTGTTTATTTTCCCTCGTGGCTTATACCTTTATTTATGGATTTATCACGTCCCAAACTTTCGTGATTCAGTTATACACACACACACACACACACATATATATATATATATATATATATATATATATATATATATATATATATATATATATATATAATATAATCGAAAGAGCTCTGCATCTTGAAAATGTCATTGGGTTTAGTGCGTGAATTTTTTTGTAATAGATTTTTATTTCTATGAATATGAAAAAGTAGTTTCTCACCTGTTTTGTTCTCTGATTCATCCAATACCGTGCCTGTACTTTTGACGCTATTGTTGGCGTAAACGAGGTACGTGGCCGTAGCAAGGGATTCGAGGCTCAGTTGGTTGTCGTCGTAGCTGCAACAGTTGGCCCTCAAAAACTCCATCTCTGCACTCAGGACGCCCACCCGCTCTTGCATGATCCTGAGCTCTTGGGATTTCGCCTGTAAAGACTCGTTCATCTCTTCGAGTCTGTCCCGGAGTTCCATCGTCACGAGGTCCTTCAGGAGGACCTCTTTCGCCATGGCGGCAAAACTCTCCTGCAGGCGCTTCACCGTGAGGTCGCGGTGTTCCATTCCTTTGGCCATGGCTTCGATCATGGCCCCTATGTCATTCTTAGCATCGTCTCGGGACACGATCTCCCTGGCCACCGTCTCCATGCTGTTGTGGATTTCGTTCACCCTGTTCAGGAGGTATGCCAGCAGCTCTCCGTGTTTGGTCGTTACACCCGTGAGCTCGTCCAGGCGGGTAGTGGTCGCGTTCACTAAAATGGAGAACTCTACAGTTTTGTTTATGGTGCTAACGCCGCCGTCGGCATCTCTGTAGTACCCCTCCTGGCTGCTGTTGTTTGCCTCTGCGAGCAGGTCTCTGATATCCAACAATGCCAGGGTTATCTTGTCGATGCCCTCTTTCTGGCCCGAAATGGAATTGGCATTGACCAGGAATGTTCCGAGGACGAGTGACACGTAAACAAATGACCTAACATACGTCATGGTTGCTAATGGGAACTGACGGTTTTGCCGGAAATGTGAACCGAAAACGCTAGGCCTACCTCCACAAATCTGATCTATTTCACCGATTTCAAAGTCTTCAGTCAATCAACTATATAGTTCTTGTGCTCTTAACTGCTTATATAGATTTTCTCCCAGATTTTGGTATGCAGTTAAATTTTCAAGATGATATAACGTAACGCTGGTTACAGTTTCCTTGACAAGTCTTGCTAAAGTAACTGAGGTAACTTTCACTCGGTTTGTATTTCAAGAGCAGCAGCGAAGCACACGAGCATCAGACGAGCACCAAGATCATCACAAAATCACAAAGGTAAAATTAGTCTGGTGAAATTCAATCACACGAGATAACACGAGATGATCACGCAGTGTTCGAACTCGTTATGACTTCTCTCTTCAACTTACTGATGTTTTTACACTTTCATCTACAACTGGGAAGGTCCAGCTTAGG